>NW_026691430.1:0-105300 GCF_020826845.1 Diceros bicornis minor
GCCAGCCCTAAGAACCTGAAGGGAAAGGGCGGAGGGGGGTTCTCTCTCTGCCCCCGACAGCCCCGAGCTGGGTCGGTCCCTCAGACCTGGCCAGGGGCATCCCATCCCCCGGCGCCCTTCCCCGGGGCATCCAAGGGCAGGCTCGGCGCCAGCCCCACCCCGCTCGCCACTGCCCGACCATCGTCCTCCCTCGGGGGGCCTGGGCAGGACAGGGACCGGCTGTGGGAGGCCTCCAGATCTCAGGCCTGGCACACCGTTTACCAGGCTGCTTCCTCCTCTGACGGGGGCCCAGCACACGCCCCAGGAGACTTGGCAGCCGCCCCCAGGGCTCTATCCTCTGGAACTCGTCCCCTTGGAAGGGGCCTGGCCCAGGTGCCAGGTTCGGCTGGTCGGCCAGCCTCCTTTGGAGAAAGCAGGCAAGCCGAGCCAGGCTTGCAGTGGCCCTGGCGTGACACCTGCCACCTCAGGCAGAGGGCCTCCCGCGTGCCCTCCATGGCGGGTTTCTCCCGCGAGCCGTGGCCTGGGCACTAGGAAGGCCGGGCCTCCCCGACTCCCGGGAGGAGGGGCTAGCCCAGTTGCGCCCTGACCCCCAAACCCTCTGGTGCCATCGGCCTGTCTCGGCACTTCTGACTCCACAGAGCCTTTCCTACATCTGGGCTGCCTGCCGTGGCAAAGTGCAGGCGTGGGGTGAGGCCATGGTTTTGTCTTTCCAGGAAAAAATGAGCCCCTGGCCGAAGCAGCAGCCCAGGCAGAGCCTTGAGCTTGAAGCCCAGTAGGTCTGTGGCCCTCAGGGCCAGAGCCATGCTTTCAAGCAGGGAAGCGGCCTGCAAGCTGAGTGGGAGTGGGGAGGGGAGGGAGACAGCTGAAGCCGAGTCCAGAAGGGCGGCGATGGAAGAGCTGCAGCTGGGTCAGAGCCTGGAGGGAGGGCGGGGCCTTCACTGAGGACCCCCCCCCGAGGCCAGCCCTAGGCCCCGGCGGTCGCGCATGCGCCCTTGGCCTGTGCGGTGTGTGGGGGGTTGAACCCAAGCCCGCAGGGCTCCCGGAGCGGCCAGAGAAAGAAGGGCCCATGGAGAGGTAGGCGAGGTGGGCAGGGGGCGCCACCTTACTCTCCTCAGCTCCCTGAGGGAGAGAGAGAGAGACAGAGACAGAGAGAGTGATCCCTGACCTCTGAGTCTCTGCCTCCACCGCTGGCTGGTGCCAACTCACGCGCCATCCCACTTCCAGCCATCACCCCCACGCCTGCCTCGGGGCCCGCCTCACCACAGAGAGGCCGGTTGGTTCCTGCTCACCTCTGTGCCGTCCCTTCCCGACCTGACCCCAGTGCAGGGGATAAGCTTCAGACAAGTCTTTCCATGTCCCTCTGCATGACAATAGACTTCCTCCCCTCTCCCATTCCACAGGCCCACCCGGGACATCCACCTTTGTCATTAGCTCAGGAGAGGATGCAAGATGAGAATCTCTGCTATTGTGTGGGGAGACTCAGTTTCCGGGTTTCCCCCATGGACACATGTTCTTCAGCTGGGTCTGATTTTCTCCAGACAAGCTGTCTTGGGAAGGATTTGGCCAGCCCTAAGAACCTGAAGGGAAAGGGGCGGAGGGGGGGTTCTCTCTCTGCCCCCGACAGCCCCGAGCTGGGTCGGTCCCTCAGACCTGGCCAGGGGCATCCCATCCCCCGGCGCCCTTCCCCGGGGCATCCAAGGGCAGGCTCGGCGCCAGCCCCACCCCGCTCGCCACTGCCCGACCATCGTCCTCCTCGGGGGGCCTGGGCAGGACAGGGACCCGGCTGTGGGAGGCCTCCAGATCTCAGGCCTGGCACACCGTTTACCAGGCTGCTTCCTCCTCTGACGGGGGCCCAGCACACGCCCCAGGAGACTTGGCAGCCGCCCCCAGGGCTCTATCCTCTGGAACTCGTCCCCTTGGAAGGGGCCTGGCCCAGGTGCCAGGTTCGGCTGGTCGGCCAGCCTCCTTTGGAGAAAGCAGGCAAGCCGAGCCAGGCTTGCAGTGGCCCTGGCGTGACACCTGCCACCTCAGGCAGAGGGCCTCCCGCGTGCCCTCCATGGCGGGTTTCTCCCCGGAGCCGTGGCCTGGGCACTAGGAAGGCCGGGCCTCCCCGACTCCCGGGAGGAGGGGCTAGCCCAGTTGCGCCCTGACCCCCAAACCCTCTGGTGCCATCGGCCTGTCTCGGCACTTCTGACTCCACAGAGCCTTTCCTACATCTGGGCTGCCTGCCGTGGCAAAGTGCAGGCGTGGGGTGAGGCCATGGTTTTGTCTTTCCAGGAAAAAATGAGCCCCTGGCCGAAGCAGCAGGCCCAGGCAGAGCCTTGAGCTTGAAGCCCAGTAGGTCTGTGGCCCTCAGGGCCAGAGCCATGCTTTCAAGGCAGGGAAGCGGCCTGCAAGCTGAGTGGGAGTGGGGGAGGGGAGGGAGACAGCTGAAGCCGAGTCCAGAAGGGCGGCGATGGAAGAGCTGCAGCTGGGTCAGAGCCTGGAGGGAGGGCGGGGCCTTCACTGAGGACCCCCCCCCCAGGCCAGCCCTAGGCCCCGGCGGTCGCGCATGCGCCCTTGGCCTGTGCGGTGTGTGGGGGGTTGAACCCAAGCCCGCAGGGCTCCCGGAGCGGCCAGAGAAAGAAGGGCCCATGGAGAGGTAGGCGAGGTGGGCAGGGGGCGCCACCTTACTCTCCTCAGCTCCTGAGGGAGAGAGAGAGAGACAGAGACAGAGAGAGTGATCCCTGACCTCTGAGTCTCTGCCTCCACCGCTGGCTGGTGCCAACTCACGCGCCATCCCACTTCCAGCCATCACCCCCACGCCTGCCTCGGGGCCCGCCTCACCACAGAGAGGCCGGTTGGTTCCTGCTCACCTCTGTGCCGTCCCTTCCCGACCTGACCCCAGTGCAGGGGATAAGCTTCAGACAAGTCTTTCCATGTCCCTCTGCATGACAATAGACTTCCTCCCCTCTCCCATTCCACAGGCCCACCCGGGACATCCACCTTTGTCATTAGCTCAGGAGAGGATGCAAGATGAGAATCTCTGCTATTGTGTGGGGAGACTCAGTTTCCCGGGTTTCCCCCATGGACACATGTTCTTCAGCTGGGTCTGATTTTCTCCAGACAAGCTGTCTTGGGAAGGATTTGGCCAGCCCTAAGAACCTGAAGGGAAAGGGCGGAGGGGGGTTCTCTCTCTGCCCCCGACAGCCCCGAGCTGGGTCGGTCCCTCAGACCTGGCCAGGGGCATCCCATCCCCCGGCGCCCTTCCCCGGGGCATCCAAGGGCAGGCTCGGCGCCAGCCCCACCCCGCTCGCCACTGCCCGACCATCGTCCTCCCTCGGGGGGCCTGGGCAGGACAGGGACCCGGCTGTGGGAGGCCTCCAGATCTCAGGCCTGGCACACCGTTTACCAGGCTGCTTCCTCCTCTGACGGGGGCCCAGCACACGCCCCAGGAGACTTGGCAGCCGCCCCCAGGGCTCTATCCTCTGGAACTCGTCCCCTTGGAAGGGGCCTGGCCCAGGTGCCAGGTTCGGCTGGTCGGCCAGCCTCCTTTGGAGAAAGCAGGCAAGCCGAGCCAGGCTTGCAGTGGCCCTGGCGTGACACCTGCCACCTCAGGCAGAGGGCCTCCCGCGTGCCCTCCATGGCGGGTTTCTCCCCGGAGCCGTGGCCTGGGCACTAGGAAGGCCGGGCCTCCCCGACTCCCGGGAGGAGGGGCTAGCCCAGTTGCGCCCTGACCCCCAAACCCTCTGGTGCCATCGGCCTGTCTCGGCACTTCTGACTCCACAGAGCCTTTCCTACATCTGGGCTGCCTGCCGTGGCAAAGTGCAGGCGTGGGGTGAGGCCATGGTTTTGTCTTTCCAGGAAAAAATGAGCCCCTGGCCGAAGCAGCAGGCCCAGGCAGAGCCTTGAGCTTGAAGCCCAGTAGGTCTGTGGCCCTCAGGGCCAGAGCCATGCTTTCAAGGCAGGGAAGCGGCCTGCAAGCTGAGTGGGAGTGGGGGAGGGGAGGGAGACAGCTGAAGCCGAGTCCAGAAGGGCGGCGATGGAAGAGCTGCAGCTGGGTCAGAGCCTGGAGGGAGGGCGGGGCCTTCACTGAGGACCCCCCCCCCCAGGCCAGCCCTAGGCCCCGGCGGTCGCGCATGCGCCCTTGGCCTGTGCGGTGTGTGGGGGGTTGAACCCAAGCCCGCAGGGCTCCCGGAGCGGCCAGAGAAAGAAGGGCCCATGGAGAGGTAGGCGAGGTGGGCAGGGGGCGCCACCTTACTCTCCTCAGCTCCCTGAGGGAGAGAGAGAGAGACAGAGACAGAGAGAGTGATCCCTGACCTCTGAGTCTCTGCCTCCACCGCTGGCTGGTGCCAACTCACGCGCCATCCCACTTCCAGCCATCACCCCCACGCCTGCCTCGGGGCCCGCCTCACCACAGAGAGGCCGGTTGGTTCCTGCTCACCTCTGTGCCGTCCCTTCCCGACCTGACCCCAGTGCAGGGGATAAGCTTCAGACAAGTCTTTCCATGTCCCTCTGCATGACAATAGACTTCCTCCCCTCTCCCATTCCACAGGCCCACCCGGGACATCCACCTTTGTCATTAGCTCAGGAGAGGATGCAAGATGAGAATCTCTGCTATTGTGTGGGGAGACTCAGTTTCCCGGGTTTCCCCCATGGACACATGTTCTTCAGCTGGGTCTGATTTTCTCCAGACAAGCTGTCTTGGGAAGGATTTGGCCAGCCCTAAGAACCTGAAGGGAAAGGGCGGAGGGGGGTTCTCTCTCTGCCCCCGACAGCCCCGAGCTGGGTCGGTCCCTCAGACCTGGCCAGGGGCATCCCATCCCCCGGCGCCCTTCCCCGGGGCATCCAAGGGCAGGCTCGGCGCCAGCCCCACCCCGCTCGCCACTGCCCGACCATCGTCCTCCCTCGGGGGGCCTGGGCAGGACAGGGACCCGGCTGTGGGAGGCCTCCAGATCTCAGGCCTGGCACACCGTTTACCAGGCTGCTTCCTCCTCTGACGGGGGCCCAGCACACGCCCCAGGAGACTTGGCAGCCGCCCCCAGGGCTCTATCCTCTGGAACTCGTCCCCTTGGAAGGGGCCTGGCCCAGGTGCCAGGTTCGGCTGGTCGGCCAGCCTCCTTTGGAGAAAGCAGGCAAGCCGAGCCAGGCTTGCAGTGGCCCTGGCGTGACACCTGCCACCTCAGGCAGAGGGCCTCCCGCGTGCCCTCCATGGCGGGTTTCTCCCCGGAGCCGTGGCCTGGGCACTAGGAAGGCCGGGCCTCCCCGACTCCCGGGAGGAGGGGCTAGCCCAGTTGCGCCCTGACCCCCAAACCCTCTGGTGCCATCGGCCTGTCTCGGCACTTCTGACTCCACAGAGCCTTTCCTACATCTGGGCTGCCTGCCGTGGCAAAGTGCAGGCGTGGGGTGAGGCCATGGTTTTGTCTTTCCAGGAAAAAATGAGCCCCTGGCCGAAGCAGCAGGCCCAGGCAGAGCCTTGAGCTTGAAGCCCAGTAGGTCTGTGGCCCTCAGGGCCAGAGCCATGCTTTCAAGGCAGGGAAGCGGCCTGCAAGCTGAGTGGGAGTGGGGGAGGGGAGGGAGACAGCTGAAGCCGAGTCCAGAAGGGCGGCGATGGAAGAGCTGCAGCTGGGTCAGAGCCTGGAGGGAGGGCGGGGCCTTCACTGAGGACCCCCCCCCCGGAGGCCAGCCCTAGGCAACGGCGGTCGCGCATGCGCCCTTGGCCTGTGCGGTGTGTGGGGGGTTGAACCCAAGCCCGCAGGGCTCCCGGAGCGGCCAGAGAAAGAAGGGCCCATGGAGAGGTAGGCGAGGTGGGCAGGGGGCGCCACCTTACTCTCCTCAGCTCCCTGAGGGAGAGAGAGAGAGACAGAGACAGAGAGAGTGATCCCTGACCTCTGAGTCTCTGCCTCCACCGCTGGCTGGTGCCAACTCACGCGCCATCCCACTTCCAGCCATCACCCCCACGCCTGCCTCGGGGCCCGCCTCACCACAGAGAGGCCGGTTGGTTCCTGCTCACCTCTGTGCCGTCCCTTCCCGACCTGACCCCAGTGCAGGGGATAAGCTTCAGACAAGTCTTTCCATGTCCCTCTGCATGACAATAGACTTCCTCCCCTCTCCCATTCCACAGGCCCACCCGGGACATCCACCTTTGTCATTAGCTCAGGAGAGGATGCAAGATGAGAATCTCTGCTATTGTGTGGGGAGACTCAGTTTCCCGGGTTTCCCCCATGGACACATGTTCTTCAGCTGGGTCTGATTTTCTCCAGACAAGCTGTCTTGGGAAGGATTTGGCCAGCCCTAAGAACCTGAAGGGAAAGGGCGGAGGGGGGTTCTCTCTCTGCCCCCGACAGCCCCGAGCTGGGTCGGTCCCTCAGACCTGGCCAGGGGCATCCCATCCCCCGGCGCCCTTCCCCGGGGCATCCAAGGGCAGGCTCGGCGCCAGCCCCACCCCGCTCGCCACTGCCCGACCATCGTCCTCCCTCGGGGGGCCTGGGCAGGACAGGGACCCGGCTGTGGGAGGCCTCCAGATCTCAGGCCTGGCACACCGTTTACCAGGCTGCTTCCTCCTCTGACGGGGGCCCAGCACACGCCCCAGGAGACTTGGCAGCCGCCCCCAGGGCTCTATCCTCTGCAACTCGTCCCCTTGGAAGGGGCCTGGCCCAGGTGCCAGGTTCGGCTGGTCGGCCAGCCTCCTTTGGAGAAAGCAGGCAAGCCGAGCCAGGCTTGCAGTGGCCCTGGCGTGACACCTGCCACCTCAGGCAGAGGGCCTCCCGCGTGCCCTCCATGGCGGGTTTCTCCCCGGAGCCGTGGCCTGGGCACTAGGAAGGCCGGGCCTCCCCGACTCCCGGGAGGAGGGGCTAGCCCAGTTGCGCCCTGACCCCCAAACCCTCTGGTGCCATCGGCCTGTCTCGGCACTTCTGACTCCACAGAGCCTTTCCTACATCTGGGCTGCCTGCCGTGGCAAAGTGCAGGCGTGGGGTGAGGCCATGGTTTTGTCTTTCCAGGAAAAAATGAGCCCCTGGCCGAAGCAGCAGGCCCAGGCAGAGCCTTGAGCTTGAAGCCCAGTAGGTCTGTGGCCCTCAGGGCCAGAGCCATGCTTTCAAGGCAGGGAAGCGGCCTGCAAGCTGAGTGGGAGTGGGGGAGGGGAGGGAGACAGCTGAAGCCGAGTCCAGAAGGGCGGCGATGGAAGAGCTGCAGCTGGGTCAGAGCCTGGAGGGAGGGCGGGGCCTTCACTGAGGACCCCCCCCCCCGAGGCCAGCCCTAGGCAACGGCGGTCGCGCATGCGCCCTTGGTCTGTGCGGTGTGTGGGGGGTTGAACCCAAGCCCGCAGGGCTCCCGGAGCGGCCAGAGAAAGAAGGGCCCATGGAGAGGTAGGCGAGGTGGGCAGGGGGCGCCACCTTACTCTCCTCAGCTCCCTGAGGGAGAGAGAGAGAGACAGAGACAGAGAGAGTGATCCCTGACCTCTGAGTCTCTGCCTCCACCGCTGGCTGGTGCCAACTCACGCGCCATCCCACTTCCAGCCATCACCCCCACGCCTGCCTCGGGGCCCGCCTCACCACAGAGAGGCCGGTTGGTTCCTGCTCACCTCTGTGCCGTCCCTTCCCGACCTGACCCCAGTGCAGGGGATAAGCTTCAGACAAGTCTTTCCATGTCCCTCTGCATGACAATAGACTTCCTCCCCTCTCCCATTCCACAGGCCCACCCACCCGGGACATCCACCTTTGTCATTAGCTCAGGAGAGGATGCAAGATGAGAATCTCTGCTATTGTGTGGGGAGACTCAGTTTCCCGGGTTTCCCCCATGGACACATGTTCTTCAGCTGGGTCTGATTTTCTCCAGACAAGCTGTCTTGGGAAGGATTTGGCCAGCCCTAAGAACCTGAAGGGAAAGGGCGGAGGGGGGTTCTCTCTCTGCCCCCGACAGCCCCGAGCTGGGTCGGTCCCTCAGACCTGGCCAGGGGCATCCCATCCCCCGGCGCCCTTCCCCGGGGCATCCAAGGGCAGGCTCGGCGCCAGCCCCACCCCGCTCGCCACTGCCCGACCATCGTCCTCCCTCGGGGGGCCTGGGCAGGACAGGGACCCGGCTGTGGGAGGCCTCCAGATCTCAGGCCTGGCACACCGTTTACCAGGCTGCTTCCTCCTCTGACGGGGGCCCAGCACACGCCCCAGGAGACTTGGCAGCCGCCCCCAGGGCTCTATCCTCTGGAACTCGTCCCCTTGGAAGGGGCCTGGCCCAGGTGCCAGGTTCGGCTGGTCGGCCAGCCTCCTTTGGAGAAAGCAGGCAAGCCGAGCCAGGCTTGCAGTGGCCCTGGCGTGACACCTGCCACCTCAGGCAGAGGGCCTCCCGCGTGCCCTCCATGGCGGGTTTCTCCCCGGAGCCGTGGCCTGGGCACTAGGAAGGCCGGGCCTCCCCGACTCCCGGGAGGAGGGGCTAGCCCAGTTGCGCCCTGACCCCCAAACCCTCTGGTGCCATCGGCCTGTCTCGGCACTTCTGACTCCACAGAGCCTTTCCTACATCTGGGCTGCCTGCCGTGGCAAAGTGCAGGCGTGGGGTGAGGCCATGGTTTTGTCTTTCCAGGAAAAAATGAGCCCCTGGCCGAAGCAGCAGGCCCAGGCAGAGCCTTGAGCTTGAAGCCCAGTAGGTCTGTGGCCCTCAGGGCCAGAGCCATGCTTTCAAGGCAGGGAAGCGGCCTGCAAGCTGAGTGGGAGTGGGGGAGGGGAGGGAGACAGCTGAAGCCGAGTCCAGAAGGGCGGCGATGGAAGAGCTGCAGCTGGGTCAGAGCCTGGAGGGAGGGCGGGGCCTTCACTGAGGACCCCCCCCCCCTGAGGCCAGCCCTAGGCAACGGCGGTCGCGCATGCGCCCTTGGCCTGTGCGGTGTGTGGGGGGTTGAACCCAAGCCCGCAGGGCTCCCGGAGCGGCCAGAGAAAGAAGGGCCCATGGAGAGGTAGGCGAGGTGGGCAGGGGGCGCCACCTTACTCTCCTCAGCTCCCTGAGGGAGAGAGAGAGAGACAGAGACAGAGAGAGTGATCCCTGACCTCTGAGTCTCTGCCTCCACCGCTGGCTGGTGCCAACTCACGCGCCATCCCACTTCCAGCCATCACCCCCACGCCTGCCTCGGGGCCCGCCTCACCACAGAGAGGCCGGTTGGTTCCTGCTCACCTCTGTGCCGTCCCTTCCCGACCTGACCCCAGTGCAGGGGATAAGCTTCAGACAAGTCTTTCCATGTCCCTCTGCATGACAATAGACTTCCTCCCCTCTCCCATTCCACAGGCCCACCCACCCGGGACATCCACCTTTGTCATTAGCTCAGGAGAGGATGCAAGATGAGAATCTCTGCTATTGTGTGGGGAGACTCAGTTTCCCGGGTTTCCCCCATGGACACATGTTCTTCAGCTGGGTCTGATTTTCTCCAGACAAGCTGTCTTGGGAAGGATTTGGCCAGCCCTAAGAACCTGAAGGGAAAGGGCGGAGGGGGGTTCTCTCTCTGCCCCCGACAGCCCCGAGCTGGGTCGGTCCCTCAGACCTGGCCAGGGGCATCCCATCCCCCGGCGCCCTTCCCCGGGGCATCCAAGGGCAGGCTCGGCGCCAGCCCCACCCCGCTCGCCACTGCCCGACCATCGTCCTCCCTCGGGGGGCCTGGGCAGGACAGGGACCCGGCTGTGGGAGGCCTCCAGATCTCAGGCCTGGCACACCGTTTACCAGGCTGCTTCCTCCTCTGACGGGGGCCCAGCACACGCCCCAGGAGACTTGGCAGCCGCCCCCAGGGCTCTATCCTCTGGAACTCGTCCCCTTGGAAGGGGCCTGGCCCAGGTGCCAGGTTCGGCTGGTCGGCCAGCCTCCTTTGGAGAAAGCAGGCAAGCCGAGCCAGGCTTGCAGTGGCCCTGGCGTGACACCTGCCACCTCAGGCAGAGGGCCTCCCGCGTGCCCTCCATGGCGGGTTTCTCCCCGGAGCCGTGGCCTGGGCACTAGGAAGGCCGGGCCTCCCCGACTCCCGGGAGGAGGGGCTAGCCCAGTTGCGCCCTGACCCCCAAACCCTCTGGTGCCATCGGCCTGTCTCGGCACTTCTGACTCCACAGAGCCTTTCCTACATCTGGGCTGCCTGCCGTGGCAAAGTGCAGGCGTGGGGTGAGGCCATGGTTTTGTCTTTCCAGGAAAAAATGAGCCCCTGGCCGAAGCAGCAGGCCCAGGCAGAGCCTTGAGCTTGAAGCCCAGTAGGTCTGTGGCCCTCAGGGCCAGAGCCATGCTTTCAAGGCAGGGAAGCGGCCTGCAAGCTGAGTGGGAGTGGGGGAGGGGAGGGAGACAGCTGAAGCCGAGTCCAGAAGGGCGGCGATGGAAGAGCTGCAGCTGGGTCAGAGCCTGGAGGGAGGGCGGGGCCTTCACTGAGGACCCCCCACCCCGAGGCCAGCCCTAGGCCCCGGCGGTCGCGCATGCGCCCTTGGCCTGTGCGGTGTGTGGGGGGTTGAACCCAAGCCCGCAGGGCTCCCGGAGCGGCCAGAGAAAGAAGGGCCCATGGAGAGGTAGGCGAGGTGGGCAGGGGGCGCCACCTTACTCTCCTCAGCTCCCTGAGGGAGAGAGAGAGAGACAGAGACAGAGAGAGTGATCCCTGACCTCTGAGTCTCTGCCTCCACCGCTGGCTGGTGCCAACTCACGCGCCATCCCACTTCCAGCCATCACCCCCACGCCTGCCTCGGGGCCCGCCTCACCACAGAGAGGCCGGTTGGTTCCTGCTCACCTCTGTGCCGTCCCTTCCCGACCTGACCCCAGTGCAGGGGATAAGCTTCAGACAAGTCTTTCCATGTCCCTCTGCATGACAATAGACTTCCTCCCCTCTCCCATTCCACAGGCCCACCCGGGACATCCACCTTTGTCATTAGCTCAGGAGAGGATGCAAGATGAGAATCTCTGCTATTGTGTGGGGAGACTCAGTTTCCCGGGTTTCCCCCATGGACACATGTTCTTCAGCTGGGTCTGATTTTCTCCAGACAAGCTGTCTTGGGAAGGATTTGGCCAGCCCTAAGAACCTGAAGGGAAAGGGCGGAGGGGGGTTCTCTCTCTGCCCCCGACAGCCCCGAGCTGGGTCGGTCCCTCAGACCTGGCCAGGGGCATCCCATCCCCCGGCGCCCTTCCCCGGGGCATCCAAGGGCAGGCTCGGCGCCAGCCCCACCCCGCTCGCCACTGCCCGACCATCGTCCTCCCTCGGGGGGCCTGGGCAGGACAGGGACCCGGCTGTGGGAGGCCTCCAGATCTCAGGCCTGGCACACCGTTTACCAGGCTGCTTCCTCCTCTGACGGGGGCCCAGCACACGCCCCAGGAGACTTGGCAGCCGCCCCCAGGGCTCTATCCTCTGGAACTCGTCCCCTTGGAAGGGGCCTGGCCCAGGTGCCAGGTTCGGCTGGTCGGCCAGCCTCCTTTGGAGAAAGCAGGCAAGCCGAGCCAGGCTTGCAGTGGCCCTGGCGTGACACCTGCCACCTCAGGCAGAGGGCCTCCCGCGTGCCCTCCATGGCGGGTTTCTCCCCGGAGCCGTGGCCTGGGCACTAGGAAGGCCGGGCCTCCCCGACTCCCGGGAGGAGGGGCTAGCCCAGTTGCGCCCTGACCCCCAAACCCTCTGGTGCCATCGGCCTGTCTCGGCACTTCTGACTCCACAGAGCCTTTCCTACATCTGGGCTGCCTGCCGTGGCAAAGTGCAGGCGTGGGGTGAGGCCATGGTTTTGTCTTTCCAGGAAAAAATGAGCCCCTGGCCGAAGCAGCAGGCCCAGGCAGAGCCTTGAGCTTGAAGCCCAGTAGGTCTGTGGCCCTCAGGGCCAGAGCCATGCTTTCAAGGCAGGGAAGCGGCCTGCAAGCTGAGTGGGAGTGGGGGAGGGGAGGGAGACAGCTGAAGCCGAGTCCAGAAGGGCGGCGATGGAAGAGCTGCAGCTGGGTCAGAGCCTGGAGGGAGGGCGGGGCCTTCACTGAGGACCCCCCCCCCCCCCCCGAGGCCAGCCCTAGGTCCCGGCGGTCGCGCATGCGCCCTTGGCCTGTGCAGTGTGTGGGGGGTTGAACCCAAGCCCGCAGGGCTCCCGGAGCGGCCAGAGAAAGAAGGGCCCATGGAGAGGTAGGCGAGGTGGGCAGGGGGCGCCACCTTACTCTCCTCAGCTCCCTGAGGGAGAGAGAGAGAGACAGAGACAGAGAGAGTGATCCCTGACCTCTGAGTCTCTGCCTCCACCGCTGGCTGGTGCCAACTCACGCGCCATCCCACTTCCAGCCATCACCCCCACGCCTGCCTCGGGGCCCGCCTCACCACAGAGAGGCCGGTTGGTTCCTGCTCACCTCTGTGCCGTCCCTTCCCGACCTGACCCCAGTGCAGGGGATAAGCTTCAGACAAGTCTTTCCATGTCCCTCTGCATGACAATAGACTTCCTCCCCTCTCCCATTCCACAGGCCCACCCGGGACATCCACCTTTGTCATTAGCTCAGGAGAGGATGCAAGATGAGAATCTCTGCTATTGTGTGGGGAGACTCAGTTTCCCGGGTTTCCCCCATGGACACATGTTCTTCAGCTGGGTCTGATTTTCTCCAGACAAGCTGTCTTGGGAAGGATTTGGCCAGCCCTAAGAACCTGAAGGGAAAGGGCGGAGGGGGGTTCTCTCTCTGCCCCCGACAGCCCCGAGCTGGGTCGGTCCCTCAGACCTGGCCAGGGGCATCCCATCCCCCGGCGCCCTTCCCCGGGGCATCCAAGGGCAGGCTCGGCGCCAGCCCCACCCCGCTCGCCACTGCCCGACCATCGTCCTCCCTCGGGGGGCCTGGGCAGGACAGGGACCCGGCTGTGGGAGGCCTCCAGATCTCAGGCCTGGCACACCGTTTACCAGGCTGCTTCCTCCTCTGACGGGGGCCCAGCACACGCCCCAGGAGACTTGGCAGCCGCCCCCAGGGCTCTATCCTCTGCAACTCGTCCCCTTGGAAGGGGCCTGGCCCAGGTGCCAGGTTCGGCTGGTCGGCCAGCCTCCTTTGGAGAAAGCAGGCAAGCCGAGCCAGGCTTGCAGTGGCCCTGGCGTGACACCTGCCACCTCAGGCAGAGGGCCTCCCGCGTGCCCTCCATGGCGGGTTTCTCCCCGGAGCCGTGGCCTGGGCACTAGGAAGGCCGGGCCTCCCCGACTCCCGGGAGGAGGGGCTAGCCCACTTGCGCCCTGGCCCCCAAACCCTCTGGTGCCATCTGCCTGTCTCGGCACTTCTGACTCCACAGAGCCTTTCCTACATCTGGGCTGCCTGCCGTGGCAAAGTGCAGGCGTGGGGTGAGGCCATGGCTTTGTCTTTCCAGGAAAAAATGAGCCCCTGGCCGAAGCAGCAGGCCCAGGCAGAGCCTTGAGCTTGAAGCCCAGTAGGTCTGTGGCCCTCAGGGCCAGAGCCATGCTTTCAAGGCAGGGAAGCGGCCTGCAAGCTGAGTGGGAGTGGGGGAGGGGAGGGAGACAGCTGAAGCCGAGTCCAGAAGGGCGGCGATGGAAGAGCTGCAGCTGGGTCAGAGCCTGGAGGGAGGGCGGGGCCTTCACTGAGGACCCCCCCGCCCCCCGAGGCCAGCCCTAGGCCCCGGCGGTCGCGCATGCGCCCTTGGCCTGTGCGGTGTGTGGGGGCTTGAACCCAAGCCCGCAGGGCTCCCGGAGCGGCCAGAGAAAGAAGGGCCCATGGAGAGGTAGGCGAGGTGGGCAGGGGGCGCCACCTTACTCTCCTCAGCTCCCTGAGGGAGAGAGAGAGAGACAGAGACAGAGAGAGAGATCCCTGACCTCTGAGTCTCTGCCTCCACCGCTGGCTGGTGCCAACTCAGGCGCCATCCCACTTCCAGCCATCACCCCCACGCCTGCCCCTGGGCCAGCCCCACCACAGAGAGGCCGGTTGGTTCCTGCTCACCTCTGTGCCATCCCTTCCCGACCTGACCCCAGTGCAGGGGATAAGCTTCAGACAAGTCTTTCCATGTCCCTCTGCATGACAATAGACTTCCTCCCCTCTCCCATTCCACAGGCCCACCCACCCGGGACATCCACCTTTGTCATTAGCTCAGGAGAGGATGCAAGATGAGAATCTCTGCTATTGTGTGGGGAGACTCAGTTTCCCGGGTTTCCCCCATGGACACATGTTCTTCAGCTGGGTCTGATTTTCTCCAGACAAGCTGTCTTGGGAAGGATTTGGCCAGCCCTAAGAACCTGAAGGGAAAGGGCGGAGGGGGGTTCTCTCTCTGCCCCCGACAGCCCCGAGCTGGGTCGGTCCCTCAGACCTGGCCAGGGGCAGCCCATCCCCCGGCGCCCTTCCCCGGGGCATCCAAGGGCAGGCTCGGCGCCAGCCCCACCCCGCTCGCCACTGCCCGACCATCGTCCTCCCTCGGGGGGCCTGGGCAGGACAGGGACCCGGCTGTGGGAGGCCTCCAGATCTCAGGCCTGGCACACCGTTTACCAGGCTGCTTCCTCCTCTGACGGGGGCCCAGCACACGCCCCAGGAGACTTGGCAGCCGCCCCCAGGGCTCTATCCTCTGCAACTCGTCCCCTTGGAAGGGGCCTGGCCCAGGTGCCAGGTTCGGCTGGTCGGCCAGCCTCCTTTGGAGAAAGCAGGCAAGCCGAGCCAGGCTTGCAGTGGCCCTGGCGTGACACCTGCCACCTCAGGCAGAGGGCCTCCCGCGTGCCCTCCATGGCGGGTTTCTCCCCGGAGCCGTGGCCTGGGCACTAGGAAGGCCGGGCCTCCCCGACTCCCGGGAGGAGGGGCTAGCCCACTTGCGCCCTGGCCCCCAAACCCTCTGGTGCCATCTGCCTGTCTCGGCACTTCTGACTCCACAGAGCCTTTCCTACATCTGGGCTGCCTGCCGTGGCAAAGTGCAGGCGTGGGGTGAGGCCATGGCTTTGTCTTTCCAGGAAAAAATGAGCCCCTGGCCGAAGCAGCAGGCCCAGGCAGAGCCTTGAGCTTGAAGCCCAGTAGGTCTGTGGCCCTCAGGGCCAGACCCATGCTTTCAAGGCAGGGAAGCGGCCTGCAAGCTGAGTGGGAGTGGGGGAGGGGAGGGAGACAGCTGAAGCCGAGTCCAGAAGGGCGGCGATGGAAGAGCTGCAGCTGGGTCAGAGCCTGGAGGGAGGGCGGGGCCTTCACTGAGGACCCCACGCCCCCCGAGGCCAGCCCTAGGCCCCGGCGGTCGCGCATGCGCCCTTAGCCTGTGCGGTGTGTGGGGGCTTGAACCCAAGCCCGCAGGGCTCCCGGAGCGGCCAGAGAAAGAAGGGCCCATGGAGAGGTAGGCGAGGTGGGCAGGGGGCGCCACCTTACTCTCCTCAGCTCCCTGAGGGAGAGAGACAGAGACAGAGACAGAGAGAGAGATCCCTGACCTCTGAGTCTCTGCCTCCACCGCTGGCTGGTGCCAACTCACGCGCCATCCCACTTCCAGCCATCACCCCCACGCCTGCCCCGGGGCCAGCCCCACCACAGAGAGGCCGGTTGGTTCCTGCTCACCTCTGTGCCGTCCCTTCCCGACCTGACCCCAGTGCAGGGGATAAGCTTCAGACAAGTCTTTCCATGTCCCTCTGCATGACAATAGACTTCCTCCCCTCTCCCATTCCACAGGCCCACCCACCCGGGACATCCACCTTTGTCATTAGCTCAGGAGAGGATGCAAGATGAGAATCTCTGCTATTGTGTGGGGAGACTCAGTTTCCCGGGTTTCCCCCATGGACACATGTTCTTCAGCTGGGTCTGATTTTCTCCAGACAAGCTGTCTTGGGAAGGATTTGGCCAGCCCTAAGAACCTGAAGGGAAAGGGCGGAGGGGGGTTCTCTCTCTGCCCCCGACAGCCCCGAGCTGGGTCGGTCCCTCAGACCTGGCCAGGGGCAGCCCATCCCCCGGCGCCCTTCCCCGGGGCATCCAAGGGCAGGCTCGGCGCCAGCCCCACCCCAGTCGCCACTGCCCGACCATCGTCCTCCCTCGGGGGGCCTGGGCAGGACAGGGACCCGGCTGTGGGAGGCCTCCAGATCTCAGGCCTGGCACACCGTTTACCAGGCTGCTTCCTCCTCTGACGGGGGCCCAGCACACGCCCCAGGAGACTTGGCAGCCGCCCACAGGGCTCTATCCTCTGCAACTCGTCCCCTTGGAAGGGGCCTGGCCCAGGTGCCAGGTTCGGCTGGTTGGCCAGCCTCCTTTGGAGAAAGCAGGCAAGCCGAGCCAGGCTTGCAGTGGCCCTGGCGTGACACCTGCCACCTCAGGCAGAGGGCCTCCCGCGTGCCCTCCATGGCGGATTTCTCCCCGGAGCCGTGGCCTGGGCACTAGGAAGGCCGGGCCTCCCCGACTCCCGGGAGGAGGGGCTAGCCCAGTTGCGCCCTGGCCCCCAAACCCTCTGGTGCCATCTGCCTGTCTCGGCACTTCTGACTCCACAGAGCCTTTCCTACATCTGGGCTGCCTGCCGTGGCAAAGCGCAGGCGTGGGGTGAGGCCATGGCTTTGTCTTTCCAGGAAAAAATGAGCCCCTGGCCGAAGCAGCAGGCCCAGGCAGAGCCTTGAGCTTGAAGCCCAGTAGGTCTGTGGCCCTCAGGGCCAGAGCAATGCTTTCAAGGCAGGGAAGCGGCCTGCAAGCTGAGTGGGAGTGGGGGAGGGGAGGGAGACAGCTGAAGCCGAGTCCAGAAGGGCGGCGATGGAAGAGCTGCAGCTGGGTCAGAGCCTGGAGGGAGGGCGGGGCCTTCACTGAGGACCCCCCCCCCCCCCCCCCCGAGACCAGCCCTAGGCCCCGGCGGTCGCGCATGCGCCCTTGGCCTGTGCGGTGTGTGGGGGCTTGAACCCAAGCCCAAAGGGCTCCCAGAGCGGCCAGAGAAAGAAGGGCCCATGGAGAGGTAGGCGAGGTGGGCAGGGGGCGCCACCTTACTCTCCTCAGCTCCCTGAGGGAGAGAGACAGAGACAGAGACAGAGAGAGAGATCCCTGACCTCTGAGTCTCTGCCTCCACCGCTGGCTGGTGCCAACTCACGCGCCATCCCACTTCCAGCCATCACCCCCACGCCTGCCCCGGGGCCAGCCCCACCACAGAGAGGCCGGTTGGTTCCTGCTCACCTCTGTGCCGTCCCTTCCCGACCTGACCCCAGTGCAGGGGATAAGCTTCAGACAAGTCTTTCCATGTCCCTCTGCATGACAATAGACTTCCTCCCCTCTCCCATTCCACAGGCCCACCCACCCGGGACATCCACCTTTGTCATTAGCTCAGGAGAGGATGCAAGATGAGAATCTCTGCTATTGTGTGGGGAGACTCAGTTTCCCGGGTTTCCCCCATGGACACATGTTCTTCAGCTGGGTCTGATTTTCTCCAGACAAGCTGTCTTGGGAAGGATTTGGCCAGCCCTAAGAACCTGAAGGGAAAGGGCGGAGGGGGGTTCTCTCTCTGCCCCCGACAGCCCCGAGCTGGGTCGGTCCCTCAGACCTGGCCAGTGGCAGCCCATCCCCCGGCGCCCTTCCCCGGGGCATCCAAGGGCAGGCTCGGCGCCAGCCCCACCCCGCTCGCCACTGCCCGACCATCGTCCTCCCTCGGGGGGCCTGGGCAGGACAGGGACCCGGCTGTGGGAGGCCTCCAGATCTCAGGCCTGGCACACCGTTTACCAGGCTGCTTCCTCCTCTGACGGGGGCCCAGCACACGCCCCAGGAGACTTGGCAGCCGCCCCCAGGGCTCTATCCTCTGCAACTCGTCCCCTTGGAAGGGGCCTGGCCCAGGTGCCAGGTTCGGCTGGTCGGCCAGCCTTCTTTGGAGAAAGCAGGCAAGCCGAGCCAGGCTTGCAGTGGCCCTGGCGTGACACCTGCCACCTCAGGCAGAGGGCCTCCCGCGTGCCCTCCATGGCGGGTTTCTCCCCGGAGCCGTGGCCTGGGCACTAGGAAGGCCGGGCCTCCCCGACTCCCGGGAGGAGGGGCTAGCCCAGTTGCGCCCTGGCCCCCAAACCCTCTGGTGCCATCTGCCTGTCTCGGCACTTCTGACTCCACAGAGCCTTTCCTACATCTGGGCTGCCTGCCGTGGCAAAGTGCAGGCGTGGGGTGAGGCCATGGCTTTGTCTTTCCAGGAAAAAATGAGCCCCTGGCCGAAGCAGCAGGCCCAGGCAGAGCCTTGAGCTTGAAGCCCAGTAGGTCTGTGGCCCTCAGGGCCAGAGCCATGCTTTCAAGGCAGGGAAGCGGCCTGCAATCTGAGTGGGAGTGGGGGAGGGGAGGGAGACAGCTGAAGCCGAGTCCAGAAGGGCGGCGATGGAAGAGCTGCAGCTGGGTCAGAGCCTGGAGGGAGGGCGGGGCCTTCACTGAGGACCCCACGCCCCCCGAGGCCAGCCCTAGGCCCCGGCGGTCGCGCATGCGCCCTTAGCCTGTGCGGTGTGTGGGGGCTTGAACCCAAGCCCGCAGGGCTCCCGGAGCGGCCAGAGAAAGAAGGGCCCATGGAGAGGTAGGCGAGGTGGGCAGGGGGCGCCACCTTACTCTCCTCAGCTCCCTGAGGGAGAGAGACAGAGACAGAGACAGAGAGAGAGATCCCTGACCTCTGAGTCTCTGCCTCCACCGCTGGCTGGTGCCAACTCACGCGCCATCCCACTTCCAGCCATCACCCCCACGCCTGCCCCGGGGCCAGCCCCACCACAGAGAGGCCGGTTGGTTCCTGCTCACCTCTGTGCCGTCCCTTCCCGACCTGACCCCAGTGCAGGGGATAAGCTTCAGACAAGTCTTTCCATGTCCCTCTGCATGACAATAGACTTCCTCCCCTCTCCCATTCCACAGGCCCACCCACCCGGGACATCCACCTTTGTCATTAGCTCAGGAGAGGATGCAAGATGAGAATCTCTGCTATTGTGTGGGGAGACTCAGTTTCCCGGGTTTCCCCCATGGACACATGTTCTTCAGCTGGGTCTGATTTTCTCCAGACAAGCTGTCTTGGGAAGGATTTGGCCAGCCCTAAGAACCTGAAGGGAAAGGGCGGAGGGGGGTTCTCTCTCTGCCCCCGACAGCCCCGAGCTGGGTCGGTCCCTCAGACCTGGCCAGTGGCAGCCCATCCCCCGGCGCCCTTCCCCGGGGCATCCAAGGGCAGGCTCGGCGCCAGCCCCACCCCAGTCGCCACTGCCCGACCATCGTCCTCCCTCGGGGGGCCTGGGCAGGACAGGGACCCGGCTGTGGGAGGCCTCCAGATCTCAGGCCTGGCACACCGTTTACCAGGCTGCTTCTTCCTCTGACGGGGGCCCAGCACACGCCCCAGGAGACTTGGCAGCCGCCCCCAGGGCTCTATCCTCTGCAACTCGTCCCCTTGGAAGGGGCCTGGCCCAGGTGCCAGGTTCGGCTGGTCGGCCAGCCTCCTTTGGAGAAAGCAGGCAAGCCGAGCCAGGCTTGCAGTGGCCCTGGCGTGACACCTGCCACCTCAGGCAGAGGGCCTCCCGCGTGCCCTCCATGGCGGGTTTCTCCCCGGAGCCGTGGCCTGGGCACTAGGAAGGCCGGGCCTCCCCGACTCCCGGGAGGAGGGGCTAGCCCACTTGCGCCCTGGCCCCCAAACCCTCTGGTGCCATCTGCCTGTCTCGGCACTTCTGACTCCACAGAGCCTTTCCTACATCTGGGCTGCCTGCCGTGGCAAAGTGCAGGCGTGGGGTGAGGCCATGGCTTTGTCTTTCCAGGAAAAAATGAGCCCCTGGCCGAAGCAGCAGGCCCAGGCAGAGCCTTGAGCTTGAAGCCCAGTAGGGCTGTGGCCCTCAGGGCCAGACCCATGCTTTCAAGGCAGGGAAGCGGCCTGCAAGCTGAGTGGGAGTGGGGGAGGGGAGGGAGACAGCTGAAGCCGAGTCCAGAAGGGCGGCGATGGAAGAGCTGCAGCTGGGTCAGAGCCTGGAGGGAGGGCGGGGCCTTCACTGAGGACCCCACGCCCCCCGAGGCCAGCCCTAGGCCCCGGCGGTCGCGCATGCGCCCTTAGCCTGTGCGGTGTGTGGGGGCTTGAACCCAAGCCCGCAGGGCTCCCGGAGCGGCCAGAGAAAGAAGGGCCCATGGAGAGGTAGGCGAGGTGGGCAGGGGGCGCCACCTTACTCTCCTCAGCTCCCTGAGGGAGAGAGACAGAGACAGAGACAGAGAGAGAGATCCCTGACCTCTGAGTCTCTGCCTCCACCGCTGGCTGGTGCCAACTCACGCGCCATCCCACTTCCAGCCATCACCCCCACGCCTGCCCCGGGGCCAGCCCCACCACAGAGAGGCCGGTTGGTTCCTGCTCACCTCTGTGCCGTCCCTTCCCGACCTGACCCCAGTGCAGGGGATAAGCTTCAGACAAGTCTTTCCATGTCCCTCTGCATGACAATAGACTTCCTCCCCTCTCCCATTCCACAGGCCCACCCACCCGGGACATCCACCTTTGTCATTAGCTCAGGAGAGGATGCAAGATGAGAATCTCTGCTATTGTGTGGGGAGACTCAGTTTCCCGGGTTTCCCCCATGGACACATGTTCTTCAGCTGGGTCTGATTTTCTCCAGACAAGCTGTCTTGGGAAGGATTTGGCCAGCCCTAAGAACCTGAAGGGAAAGGGCGGAGGGGGGTTCTCTCTCTGCCCCCGACAGCCCCGAGCTGGGTCGGTCCCTCAGACCTGGCCAGGGGCAGCCCATCCCCCGGCGCCCTTCCCCGGGGCATCCAAGGGCAGGCTCGGCGCCAGCCCCACCCCAGTCGCCACTGCCCGACCATCGTCCTCCCTCGGGGGGCCTGGGCAGGACAGGGACCCGGCTGTGGGAGGCCTCCAGATCTCAGGCCTGGCACACCGTTTACCAGGCTGCTTCCTCCTCTGACGGGGGCCCAGCACACGCCCCAGGAGACTTGGCAGCCGCCCCCAGGGCTCTATCCTCTGCAACTCGTCCCCTTGGAAGGGGCCTGGCCCAGGTGCCAGGTTCGGCTGGTCGGCCAGCCTCCTTTGGAGAAAGCAGGCAAGCCGAGCCAGGCTTGCAGTGGCCCTGGCGTGACACCTGCCACCTCAGGCAGAGGGCCTCCCGCGTGCCCTCCATGGCGGGTTTCTCCCCGGAGCCGTGGCCTGGGCACTAGGAAGGCCGGGCCTCCCCGACTCCCGGGAGGAGGGGCTAGCCCACTTGCGCCCTGGCCCCCAAACCCTTTGGTGCCATCTGCCTGTCTCGGCACTTCTGACTCCACAGAGCCTTTCCTACATCTGGGCTGCCTGCCGTGGCAAAGTGCAGGCGTGGGGTGAGGCCATGGCTTTGTCTTTCCAGGAAAAAATGAGCCCCTGGCCGAAGCAGCAGGCCCAGGCAGAGCCTTGAGCTTGAAGCCCAGTAGGTCTGTGGCCCTCAGGGCCAGAGCCATGCTTTCAAGGCAGGGAAGCGGCCTGCAAGCTGAGTGGGAGTGGGGGAGGGGAGGGAGACAGCTGAAGCCGAGTCCAGAAGGGCGGCGATGGAAGAGCTGCAGCTGGGTCAGAGCCTGGAGGGAGGGCGGGGCCTTCACTGAGGACCCCCCCCCCCCCCCGAGACCAGCCCTAGGCCCCGGCGGTCGCGCATGCGCCCTTGGCCTGTGCGGTGTGTGGGGGCTTGAACCCAAGCCGGCAGGGCTCCCGGAGCGGCCAGAGAAAGAAGGGCCCATGGAGAGGTAGGCGAGGTGGGCAGGGGGCGCCACCTTACTCTCCTCAGCTCCCTGAGGGAGAGAGAGAGAGACAGAGACAGAGAGAGAGATCCCTGACCTCTGAGTCTCTGCCTCCACCGCTGGCTGGTGCCAACTCACGTGCCATCCCACTTCCAGCCATCACCCCCACGCCTGCCCCGGGGCCAGCCCCACCACAGAGAGGCCGGTTGGTTCCTGCTCACCTCTGTGCCGTCCCTTCCCGACCTGACCCCAGTGCAGGGGATAAGCTTCAGACAAGTCTTTCCATGTCCCTCTGCATGACAATAGACTTCCTCCCCTCTCCCATGCCACAGGCCCACCCGGGACATCCACCTTTGTCATTAGCTCAGGAGAGGATGCAAGATGAGAATCTCTGCTATTGTGTGGGGAGACTCAGTTTCCCGGGTTTCCCCCATGGACACATGTTCTTCAGCTGGGTCTGATTTTCTCCAGACAAGCTGTCTTGGGAAGGATTTGGCCAGCCCTAAGAACCTGAAGGGAAAGGGCGGAGGGGGGTTCTCTCTCTGCCCCCGACAGCCCCGAGCTGGGTCGGTCCCTCAGACCCGGCCAGGGGCAGCCCATCCCCCGGAGCCCTTCCCCGGGGCATCCAAGGGCAGGCTCGGCGCCAGCCCCACCCCGCTCGCCACTGCCCGACCATCGTCCTCCCTCGGGGGGCCTGGGCAGGACAGGGACCCGGCTGTGGGAGGCCTCCAGATCTCAGGCCTGGCACACCGTTTACCAGGCTGCTTCCTCCTCTGACGGGGGCCCAGCACACGCCCCAGGAGACTTGGCAGCCGCCCCCAGGGCTCTATCCTCTGCAACTCGTCCCCTTGGAAGGGGCCTGGCCCAGGTGCCAGGTTCGGCTGGTCGGCCAGCCTCCTTTGGAGAAAGCAGGCAAGCCGAGCCAGGCTTGCAGTGGCCCTGGCGTGACACCTGCCACCTCAGGCAGAGGGCCTCCCGCGTGCCCTCCATGGCGGGTTTCTCCCCGGAGCCGTGGCCTGGGCACTAGGAAGGCCGGGCCTCCCCGACTCCCGGGAGGAGGGGCTAGCCCACTTGCGCCCTGGCCCCCAAACCCTCTGGTGCCATCTGCCTGTCTCGGCACTTCTGACTCCACAGAGCCTTTCCTACATCTGGGCTGCCTGCCGTGGCAAAGTGCAGGCGTGGGGTGAGGCCATGGCTTTGTCTTTCCAGGAAAAAATGAGCCCCTGGCCGAAGCAGCAGGCCCAGGCAGAGCCTTGAGCTTGAAGCCCAGTAGGTCTGTGGCCCTCAGGGCCAGAGCCATGCTTTCAAGGCAGGGAAGCGGCCTGCAAGCTGAGTGGGAGTGGGGGAGGGGAGGGAGACAGCTGAAGCCGAGTCCAGAAGGGCGGCGATGGAAGAGCTGCAGCTGGGTCAGAGCCTGGAGGGAGGGCGGGGCCTTCACTGAGGACCCCCCCGCCCCCCGAGGCCAGCCCTAGTCCCCGGCGGTCGCGCATGCGCCCTTGGCCTGTGCGGTGTGTGGGGGCTTGAACCCAAGCCCGCAGGGCTCCCGGAGCGGCCAGAGAAAGAAGGGCCCATGGAGAGGTAGGCGAGGTGGGCAGGGGGCGCCACCTTACTCTCCTCAGCTCCCTGAGGGAGAGAGACAGAGACAGAGACAGAGAGAGAGATCCCTGACCTCTGAGTCTCTGCCTCCACCGCTGGCTGGTGCCAACTCACGCGCCATCCCACTTCCAGCCATCACCCCCACGCCTGCCCCGGGGCCAGCCCCACCACAGAGAGGCCGGTTGGTTCCTGCTCACCTCTGTGCCGTCCCTTCCCGACCTGACCCCAGTGCAGGGGATAAGCTTCAGACAAGTCTTTCCATGTCCCTCTGCATGACAATAGACTTCCTCCCCTCTCCCATGCCACAGGCCCACCCGGGACATCCACCTTTGTCATTAGCTCAGGAGAGGATGCAAGATGAGAATCTCTGCTATTGTGTGGGGAGACTCAGTTTCCCGGGTTTCCCCCATGGACACATGTTCTTCAGCTGGGTCTGATTTTCTCCAGACAAGCTGTCTTGGGAAGGATTTGGCCAGCCCTAAGAACCTGAAGGGAAAGGGCGGAGGGGGGTTCTCTCTCTGCCCCCGACAGCCCCGAGCTGGGTCGGTCCCTCAGACCCGGCCAGGGGCAGCCCATCCCCCGGAGCCCTTCCCCGGGGCATCCAAGGGCAGGCTCGGCGCCAGCCCCACCCCGCTCGCCACTGCCCGACCATCGTCCTCCCTCGGGGGGCCTGGGCAGGACAGGGACCCGGCTGTGGGAGGCCTCCAGATCTCAGGCCTGGCACACCGTTTACCAGGCTGCTTCCTCCTCTGACGGGGGCCCAGCACACGCCCCAGGAGACTTGGCAGCCGCCCCCAGGGCTCTATCCTCTGCAACTCGTCCCCTTGGAAGGGGCCTGGCCCAGGTGCCAGGTTCGGCTGGTCGGCCAGCCTCCTTTGGAGAAAGCAGGCAAGCCGAGCCAGGCTTGCAGTGGCCCTGGCGTGACACCTGCCACCTCAGGCAGAGGGCCTCCCGCGTGCCCTCCATGGCGGGTTTCTCCCCGGAGCCGTGGCCTGGGCACTAGGAAGGCCGGGCCTCCCCGACTCCCGGGAGGAGGGGCTAGCCCACTTGCGCCCTGGCCCCCAAACCCTCTGGTGCCATCTGCCTGTCTCGGCACTTCTGACTCCACAGAGCCTTTCCTACATCTGGGCTGCCTGCCGTGGCAAAGTGCAGGCGTGGGGTGAGGCCATGGCTTTGTCTTTCCAGGAAAAAATGAGCCCCTGGCCGAAGCAGCAGGCCCAGGCAGAGCCTTGAGCTTGAAGCCCAGTAGGTCTGTGGCCCTCAGGGCCAGAGCCATGCTTTCAAGGCAGGGAAGCGGCCTGCAAGCTGAGTGGGAGTGGGGGAGGGGAGGGAGACAGCTGAAGCCGAGTCCAGAAGGGCGGCGATGGAAGAGCTGCAGCTGGGTCAGAGCCTGGAGGGAGGGCGGGGCCTTCACTGAGGACCCCCCCGCCCCCCGAGGCCAGCCCTAGGCCCCGGCGGTCGCGCATGCGCCCTTGGCCTGTGCGGTGTGTGGGGGCTTGAACCCAAGCCCGCAGGGCTCCCGGAGCGGCCAGAGAAAGAAGGGCCCATGGAGAGGTAGGCGAGGTGGGCAGGGGGCGCCACCTTACTCTCCTCAGCTCCCTGAGGGAGAGAGAGAGAGACAGAGACAGAGAGAGAGATCCCTGACCTCTGAGTCTCTGCCTCCACCGCTGGCTGGTGCCAACTCACGCGCCATCCCACTTCCAGCCATCACCCCCACGCCTGCCCCTGGGCCAGCCCCACCACAGAGAGGCCGGTTGGTTCCTGCTCACCTCTGTGCCATCCCTTCCCGACCTGACCCCAGTGCAGGGGATAAGATTCAGACAAGTCTTTCCATGTCCCTCTGCATGACAATAGACTTCCTCCCCTCTCCCATTCCACAGGCCCACCCACCCGGGACATCCACCTTTGTCATTAGCTCAGGAGAGGATGCAAGATGAGAATCTCTGCTATTGTGTGGGGAGACTCAGTTTCCCGGGTTTCCCCCATGGACACATGTTCTTCAGCTGGGTCTGATTTTCTCCAGACAAGCTGTCTTGGGAAGGATTTGGCCAGCCCTAAGAACCTGAAGGGAAAGGGCGGAGGGGGGTTCTCTCTCTGCCCCCGACAGCCCCGAGCTGGGTCGGTCCCTCAGACCCGGCCAGGGGCAGCCCATCCCCCGGAGCCCTTCCCCGGGGCATCCAAGGGCAGGCTCGGCGCCAGCCCCACCCCGCTCGCCACTGCCCGACCATCGTCCTCCCTCGGGGGGCCTGGGCAGGACAGGGACCCGGCTGTGGGAGGCCTCCAGATCTCAGGCCTGGCACACCGTTTACCAGGCTGCTTCCTCCTCTGACGGGGGCCCAGCACACGCCCCAGGAGACTTGGCAGCCGCCCCCAGGGCTCTATCCTCTGCAACTCGTCCCCTTGGAAGGGGCCTGGCCCAGGTGCCAGGTTCGGCTGGTCGGCCAGCCTCCTTTGGAGAAAGCAGGCAAGCCGAGCCAGGCTTGCAGTGGCCCTGGCGTGACACCTGCCACCTCAGGCAGAGGGCCTCCCGCGTGCCCTCCATGGCGGGTTTCTCCCCGGAGCCGTGGCCTGGGCACTAGGAAGGCCGGGCCTCCCCGACTCCCGGGAGGAGGGGCTAGCCCACTTGCGCCCTGGCCCCCAAACCCTCTGGTGCCATCTGCCTGTCTCGGCACTTCTGACTCCACAGAGCCTTTCCTACATCTGGGCTGCCTGCCGTGGCAAAGTGCAGGCGTGGGGTGAGGCCATGGCTTTGTCTTTCCAGGAAAAAATGAGCCCCTGGCCGAAGCAGCAGGCCCAGGCAGAGCCTTGAGCTTGAAGCCCAGTAGGTCTGTGGCCCTCAGGGCCAGAGCCATGCTTTCAAGGCAGGGAAGCGGCCTGCAAGCTGAGTGGGAGTGGGGGAGGGGAGGGAGACAGCTGAAGCCGAGTCCAGAAGGGCGGCGATGGAAGAGCTGCAGCTGGGTCAGAGCCTGGAGGGAGGGCGGGGCCTTCACTGAGGACCCCCCCGCCCCCCGAGGCCAGCCCTAGGCCCCGGCGGTCGCGCATGCGCCCTTGGCCTGTGCGGTGTGTGGGGGCTTGAACCCAAGCCCGCAGGGCTCCCGGAGCGGCCAGAGAAAGAAGGGCCCATGGAGAGGTAGGCGAGGTGGGCAGGGGGCGCCACCTTACTCTCCTCAGCTCCCTGAGGGAGAGAGACAGAGACAGAGACAGAGAGAGAGATCCCTGACCTCTGAGTCTCTGCCTCCACCGCTGGCTGGTGCCAACTCACGCGCCATCCCACTTCCAGCCATCACCCCCACGCCTGCCCCGGGGCCAGCCCCACCACAGAAAGGCCAGTTGGTTCCTGCTCACCTCTGTGCCGTCCCTTCCCGACCTGACCCCAGTGCAGGGGATAAGCTTCAGACAAGTCTTTCCATGTCCCTCTGCATGACAATAGACTTCCTCCCCTCTCCCATTCCACAGGCCCACCCACCCGGGACATCCACCTTTGTCATTAGCTCAGGAGAGGATGCAAGATGAGAATCTCTGCTATTGTGTGGGGAGACTCAGTTTCCCGGGTTTCCCCCATGGACACATGTTCTTCAGCTGGGTCTGATTTTCTCCAGACAAGCTGTCTTGGGAAGGATTTGGCCAGCCCTAAGAACCTGAAGGGAAAGGGCGGAGGGGGGTTCTCTCTCTGCCCCCGACAGCCCCGAGCTGGGTCGGTCCCTCAGACCTGGCCAGGGGCAGCCCATCCCCCGGCGCCCTTCCCCGGGGCATCCAAGGGCAGGCTCGGCGCCAGCCCCACCCCAGTCGCCACTGCCCGACCATCGTCCTCCCTCGGGGGGCCTGGGCAGGACAGGGACCCGGCTGTGGGAGGCCTCCAGATCTCAGGCCTGGCACACCGTTTACCAGGCTGCTTCCTCCTCTGACGGGGGCCCAGCACACGCCCCAGGAGACTTGGCAGCCGCCCCCAGGGCTCTATCCTCTGCAACTCGTCCCCTTGGAAGGGGCCTGGCCCAGGTGCCAGGTTCGGCTGGTCGGCCAGCCTCCTTTGGAGAAAGCAGGCAAGCCGAGCCAGGCTTGCAGTGGCCCTGGCGTGACACCTGCCACCTCAGGCAGAGGGCCTCCCGCGTGCCCTCCATGGCGGGTTTCTCCCCGGAGCCGTGGCCTGGGCACTAGGAAGGCCGGGCCTCCCCGACTCCCGGGAGGAGGGGCTAGCCCACTTGCGCCCTGGCCCCCAAACCCTTTGGTGCCATCTGCCTGTCTCGGCACTTCTGACTCCACAGAGCCTTTCCTACATCTGGGCTGCCTGCCGTGGCAAAGTGCAGGCGTGGGGTGAGGCCATGGCTTTGTCTTTCCAGGAAAAAATGAGCCCCTGGCCGAAGCAGCAGGCCCAGGCAGAGCCTTGAGCTTGAAGCCCAGTAGGTCTGTGGCCCTCAGGGCCAGAGCCATGCTTTCAAGGCAGGGAAGCGGCCTGCAAGCTGAGTGGGAGTGGGGGAGGGGAGGGAGACAGCTGAAGCCGAGTCCAGAAGGGCGGCGATGGAAGAGCTGCAGCTGGGTCAGAGCCTGGAGGGAGGGCGGGGCCTTCACTGAGGACCCCCCCCCCCCCCCCCCGAGACCAGCCCTAGGCCCCGGCGGTCGCGCATGCGCCCTTGGCCTGTGCGGTGTGTGGGGGCTTGAACCCAAGCCGGCAGGGCTCCCGGAGCGGCCAGAGAAAGAAGGGCCCATGGAGAGGTAGGCGAGGTGGGCAGGGGGCGCCACCTTACTCTCCTCAGCTCCCTGAGGGAGAGAGAGAGAGACAGAGACAGAGAGAGAGATCCCTGACCTCTGAGTCTCTGCCTCCACCGCTGGCTGGTGCCAACTCACGTGCCATCCCACTTCCAGCCATCACCCCCACGCCTGCCCCGGGGCCAGCCCCACCACAGAGAGGCCGGTTGGTTCCTGCTCACCTCTGTGCCGTCCCTTCCCGACCTGACCCCAGTGCAGGGGATAAGCTTCAGACAAGTCTTTCCATGTCCCTCTGCATGACAATAGACTTCCTCCCCTCTCCCATGCCACAGGCCCACCCGGGACATCCACCTTTGTCATTAGCTCAGGAGAGGATGCAAGATGAGAATCTCTGCTATTGTGTGGGGAGACTCAGTTTCCCGGGTTTCCCCCATGGACACATGTTCTTCAGCTGGGTCTGATTTTCTCCAGACAAGCTGTCTTGGGAAGGATTTGGCCAGCCCTAAGAACCTGAAGGGAAAGGGCGGAGGGGGGTTCTCTCTCTGCCCCCGACAGCCCCGAGCTGGGTCGGTCCCTCAGACCCGGCCAGGGGCAGCCCATCCCCCGGAGCCCTTCCCCGGGGCATCCAAGGGCAGGCTCGGCGCCAGCCCCACCCCGCTCGCCACTGCCCGACCATCGTCCTCCCTCGGGGGGCCTGGGCAGGACAGGGACCCGGCTGTGGGAGGCCTCCAGATCTCAGGCCTGGCACACCGTTTACCAGGCTGCTTCCTCCTCTGACGGGGGCCCAGCACACGCCCCAGGAGACTTGGCAGCCGCCCCCAGGGCTCTATCCTCTGCAACTCGTCCCCTTGGAAGGGGCCTGGCCCAGGTGCCAGGTTCGGCTGGTCGGCCAGCCTCCTTTGGAGAAAGCAGGCAAGCCGAGCCAGGCTTGCAGTGGCCCTGGCGTGACACCTGCCACCTCAGGCAGAGGGCCTCCCGCGTGCCCTCCATGGCGGGTTTCTCCCCGGAGCCGTGGCCTGGGCACTAGGAAGGCCGGGCCTCCCCGACTCCCGGGAGGAGGGGCTAGCCCACTTGCGCCCTGGCCCCCAAACCCTCTGGTGCCATCTGCCTGTCTCGGCACTTCTGACTCCACAGAGCCTTTCCTACATCTGGGCTGCCTGCCGTGGCAAAGTGCAGGCGTGGGGTGAGGCCATGGCTTTGTCTTTCCAGGAAAAAATGAGCCCCTGGCCGAAGCAGCAGGCCCAGGCAGAGCCTTGAGCTTGAAGCCCAGTAGGTCTGTGGCCCTCAGGGCCAGAGCCATGCTTTCAAGGCAGGGAAGCGGCCTGCAAGCTGAGTGGGAGTGGGGGAGGGGAGGGAGACAGCTGAAGCCGAGTCCAGAAGGGCGGCGATGGAAGAGCTGCAGCTGGGTCAGAGCCTGGAGGGAGGGCGGGGCCTTCACTGAGGACCCCCCCGCCCCCCGAGGCCAGCCCTAGTCCCCGGCGGTCGCGCATGCGCCCTTGGCCTGTGCGGTGTGTGGGGGCTTGAACCCAAGCCCGCAGGGCTCCCGGAGCGGCCAGAGAAAGAAGGGCCCATGGAGAGGTAGGCGAGGTGGGCAGGGGGCGCCACCTTACTCTCCTCAGCTCCCTGAGGGAGAGAGACAGAGACAGAGACAGAGAGAGAGATCCCTGACCTCTGAGTCTCTGCCTCCACCGCTGGCTGGTGCCAACTCACGCGCCATCCCACTTCCAGCCATCACCCCCACGCCTGCCCCGGGGCCAGCCCCACCACAGAGAGGCCGGTTGGTTCCTGCTCACCTCTGTGCCGTCCCTTCCCGACCTGACCCCAGTGCAGGGGATAAGCTTCAGACAAGTCTTTCCATGTCCCTCTGCATGACAATAGACTTCCTCCCCTCTCCCATGCCACAGGCCCACCCGGGACATCCACCTTTGTCATTAGCTCAGGAGAGGATGCAAGATGAGAATCTCTGCTATTGTGTGGGGAGACTCAGTTTCCCGGGTTTCCCCCATGGACACATGTTCTTCAGCTGGGTCTGATTTTCTCCAGACAAGCTGTCTTGGGAAGGATTTGGCCAGCCCTAAGAACCTGAAGGGAAAGGGCGGAGGGGGGTTCTCTCTCTGCCCCCGACAGCCCCGAGCTGGGTCGGTCCCTCAGACCCGGCCAGGGGCAGCCCATCCCCCGGAGCCCTTCCCCGGGGCATCCAAGGGCAGGCTCGGCGCCAGCCCCACCCCGCTCGCCACTGCCCGACCATCGTCCTCCCTCGGGGGGCCTGGGCAGGACAGGGACCCGGCTGTGGGAGGCCTCCAGATCTCAGGCCTGGCACACCGTTTACCAGGCTGCTTCCTCCTCTGACGGGGGCCCAGCACACGCCCCAGGAGACTTGGCAGCCGCCCCCAGGGCTCTATCCTCTGCAACTCGTCCCCTTGGAAGGGGCCTGGCCCAGGTGCCAGGTTCGGCTGGTCGGCCAGCCTCCTTTGGAGAAAGCAGGCAAGCCGAGCCAGGCTTGCAGTGGCCCTGGCGTGACACCTGCCACCTCAGGCAGAGGGCCTCCCGCGTGCCCTCCATGGCGGGTTTCTCCCCGGAGCCGTGGCCTGGGCACTAGGAAGGCCGGGCCTCCCCGACTCCCGGGAGGAGGGGCTAGCCCACTTGCGCCCTGGCCCCCAAACCCTCTGGTGCCATCTGCCTGTCTCGGCACTTCTGACTCCACAGAGCCTTTCCTACATCTGGGCTGCCTGCCGTGGCAAAGTGCAGGCGTGGGGTGAGGCCATGGCTTTGTCTTTCCAGGAAAAAATGAGCCCCTGGCCGAAGCAGCAGGCCCAGGCAGAGCCTTGAGCTTGAAGCCCAGTAGGTCTGTGGCCCTCAGGGCCAGAGCCATGCTTTCAAGGCAGGGAAGCGGCCTGCAAGCTGAGTGGGAGTGGGGGAGGGGAGGGAGACAGCTGAAGCCGAGTCCAGAAGGGCGGCGATGGAAGAGCTGCAGCTGGGTCAGAGCCTGGAGGGAGGGCGGGGCCTTCACTGAGGACCCCCCCGCCCCCCGAGGCCAGCCCTAGGCCCCGGCGGTCGCGCATGCGCCCTTGGCCTGTGCGGTGTGTGGGGGCTTGAACCCAAGCCCGCAGGGCTCCCGGAGCGGCCAGAGAAAGAAGGGCCCATGGAGAGGTAGGCGAGGTGGGCAGGGGGCGCCACCTTACTCTCCTCAGCTCCCTGAGGGAGAGAGAGAGAGACAGAGACAGAGAGAGAGATCCCTGACCTCTGAGTCTCTGCCTCCACCGCTGGCTGGTGCCAACTCACGCGCCATCCCACTTCCAGCCATCACCCCCACGCCTGCCCCTGGGCCAGCCCCACCACAGAGAGGCCGGTTGGTTCCTGCTCACCTCTGTGCCATCCCTTCCCGACCTGACCCCAGTGCAGGGGATAAGCTTCAGACAAGTCTTTCCATGTCCCTCTGCATGACAATAGACTTCCTCCCCTCTCCCATTCCACAGGCCCACCCACCCGGGACATCCACCTTTGTCATTAGCTCAGGAGAGGATGCAAGATGAGAATCTCTGCTATTGTGTGGGGAGACTCAGTTTCCCGGGTTTCCCCCATGGACACATGTTCTTCAGCTGGGTCTGATTTTCTCCAGACAAGCTGTCTTGGGAAGGATTTGGCCAGCCCTAAGAACCTGAAGGGAAAGGGCGGAGGGGGGTTCTCTCTCTGCCCCCGACAGCCCCGAGCTGGGTCGGTCCCTCAGACCCGGCCAGGGGCAGCCCATCCCCCGGAGCCCTTCCCCGGGGCATCCAAGGGCAGGCTCGGCGCCAGCCCCACCCCGCTCGCCACTGCCCGACCATCGTCCTCCCTCGGGGGGCCTGGGCAGGACAGGGACCCGGCTGTGGGAGGCCTCCAGATCTCAGGCCTGGCACACCGTTTACCAGGCTGCTTCCTCCTCTGACGGGGGCCCAGCACACGCCCCAGGAGACTTGGCAGCCGCCCCCAGGGCTCTATCCTCTGCAACTCGTCCCCTTGGAAGGGGCCTGGCCCAGGTGCCAGGTTCGGCTGGTCGGCCAGCCTCCTTTGGAGAAAGCAGGCAAGCCGAGCCAGGCTTGCAGTGGCCCTGGCGTGACACCTGCCACCTCAGGCAGAGGGCCTCCCGCGTGCCCTCCATGGCGGGTTTCTCCCCGGAGCCGTGGCCTGGGCACTAGGAAGGCCGGGCCTCCCCGACTCCCGGGAGGAGGGGCTAGCCCACTTGCGCCCTGGCCCCCAAACCCTCTGGTGCCATCTGCCTGTCTCGGCACTTCTGACTCCACAGAGCCTTTCCTACATCTGGGCTGCCTGCCGTGGCAAAGTGCAGGCGTGGGGTGAGGCCATGGCTTTGTCTTTCCAGGAAAAAATGAGCCCCTGGCCGAAGCAGCAGGCCCAGGCAGAGCCTTGAGCTTGAAGCCCAGTAGGTCTGTGGCCCTCAGGGCCAGAGCCATGCTTTCAAGGCAGGGAAGCGGCCTGCAAGCTGAGTGGGAGTGGGGGAGGGGAGGGAGACAGCTGAAGCCGAGTCCAGAAGGGCGGCGATGGAAGAGCTGCAGCTGGGTCAGAGCCTGGAGGGAGGGCGGGGCCTTCACTGAGGACCCCCCCGCCCCCCGAGGCCAGCCCCTAGGCCCCGGCGGTCGCGCATGCGCCCTTGGCCTGTGCGGTGTGTGGGGGCTTGAACCCAAGCCCGCAGGGCTCCCGGAGCGGCCAGAGAAAGAAGGGCCCATGGAGAGGTAGGCGAGGTGGGCAGGGGGCGCCACCTTACTCTCCTCAGCTCCCTGAGGGAGAGAGACAGAGACAGAGACAGAGAGAGAGATCCCTGACCTCTGAGTCTCTGCCTCCACCGCTGGCTGGTGCCAACTCACGCGCCATCCCACTTCCAGCCATCACCCCCACGCCTGCCCCGGGGCCAGCCCCACCACAGAAAGGCCAGTTGGTTCCTGCTCACCTCTGTGCCGTCCCTTCCCGACCTGACCCCAGTGCAGGGGATAAGCTTCAGACAAGTCTTTCCATGTCCCTCTGCATGACAATAGACTTCCTCACCTCTCCCATGCCACAGGCCCACCCGGGACATCCACCTTTGTCATTAGCTCAGGAGAGGATGCAAGATGAGAATCTCTGCTATTGTGTGGGGAGACTCAGTTTCCCGGGTTTCCCCCATGGACACATGTTCTTCAGCTGGGTCTGATTTTCTCCAGACAAGCTGTCTTGGGAAGGATTTGGCCAGCCCTAAGAACCTGAAGGGAAAGGGCGGAGGGGGGTTCTCTCTCTGCCCCCGACAGCCCCGAGCTGGGTCGGTCCCTCAGACCCGGCCAGGGGCAGCCCATCCCCCGGAGCCCTTCCCCGGGGCATCCAAGGGCAGGCTCGGCGCCAGCCCCACCCCGCTCGCCACTGCCCGACCATCGTCCTCCCTCGGGGGGCCTGGGCAGGACAGGGACCCGGCTGTGGGAGGCCTCCAGATCTCAGGCCTGGCACACCGTTTACCAGGCTGCTTCCTCCTCTGACGGGGGCCCAGCACACGCCCCAGGAGACTTGGCAGCCGCCCCCAGGGCTCTATCCTCTGCAACTCGTCCCCTTGGAAGGGGCCTGGCCCAGGTGCCAGGTTCGGCTGGTCGGCCAGCCTCCTTTGGAGAAAGCAGGCAAGCCGAGCCAGGCTTGCAGTGGCCCTGGCGTGACACCTGCCACCTCAGGCAGAGGGCCTCCCGCGTGCCCTCCATGGCGGGTTTCTCCCCGGAGCCGTGGCCTGGGCACTAGGAAGGCCGGGCCTCCCCGACTCCCGGGAGGAGGGGCTAGCCCACTTGCGCCCTGGCCCCCAAACCCTCTGGTGCCATCTGCCTGTCTCGGCACTTCTGACTCCACAGAGCCTTTCCTACATCTGGGCTGCCTGCCGTGGCAAAGTGCAGGCGTGGGGTGAGGCCATGGCTTTGTCTTTCCAGGAAAAAATGAGCCCCTGGCCGAAGCAGCAGGCCCAGGCAGAGCCTTGAGCTTGAAGCCCAGTAGGTCTGTGGCCCTCAGGGCCAGAGCCATGCTTTCAAGGCAGGGAAGCGGCCTGCAAGCTGAGTGGGAGTGGGGGAGGGGAGGGAGACAGCTGAAGCCGAGTCCAGAAGGGCGGCGATGGAAGAGCTGCAGCTGGGTCAGAGCCTGGAGGGCGGGCGGGGCCTTCACTGAGGACCCCCCCGCCCCCCGAGGCCAGCCCTAGGCCCCGGCGGTCCGCGCATGCGCCCTTGGCCTGTGCGGTGTGTGGGGGCTTGAACCCAAGCCCGCAGGGCTCCCGGAGCGGCCAGAGAAAGAAGGGCCCATGGAGAGGTAGGCGAGGTGGGCAGGGGGCGCCACCTTACTCTCCTCAGCTCCCTGAGGGAGAGAGAGAGAGACAGAGACAGAGAGAGAGATCCCTGACCTCTGAGTCTCTGCCTCCACCGCTGGCTGGTGCCAACTCACGCGCCATCCCACTTCCAGCCATCACCCCCACGCCTGCCCCTGGGCCAGCCCCACCACAGAGAGGCCGGTTGGTTCCTGCTCACCTCTGTGCCATCCCTTCCCGACCTGACCCCAGTGCAGGGGATAAGATTCAGACAAGTCTTTCCATGTCCCTCTGCATGACAATAGACTTCCTCCCCTCTCCCATTCCACAGGCCCACCCACCCGGGACATCCACCTTTGTCATTAGCTCAGGAGAGGATGCAAGATGAGAATCTCTGCTATTGTGTGGGGAGACTCAGTTTCCCGGGTTTCCCCCATGGACACATGTTCTTCAGCTGGGTCTGATTTTCTCCAGACAAGCTGTCTTGGGAAGGATTTGGCCAGCCCTAAGAACCTGAAGGGAAAGGGCGGAGGGGGGTTCTCTCTCTGCCCCCGACAGCCCCGAGCTGGGTCGGTCCCTCAGACCTGGCCAGGGGCAGCCCATCCCCCGGCGCCCTTCCCCGGGGCATCCAAGGGCAGGCTCGGCGCCAGCCCCACCCCGCTCGCCACTGCCCGACCATCGTCCTCCCTCGGGGGGCCTGGGCAGGACAGGGACCCGGCTGTGGGAGGCCTCCAGATCTCAGGCCTGGCACACCGTTTACCAGGCTGCTTCCTCCTCTGACGGGGGCCCAGCACACGCCCCAGGAGACTTGGCAGCCGCCCCCAGGGCTCTATCCTCTGCAACTCGTCCCCTTGGAAGGGGCCTGGCCCAGGTGCCAGGTTCGGCTGGTCGGCCAGCCTCCTTTGGAGAAAGCAGGCAAGCCGAGCCAGGCTTGCAGTGGCCCTGGCGTGACACCTGCCACCTCAGGCAGAGGGCCTCCCGCGTGCCCTCCATGGCGGGTTTCTCCCCGGAGCCGTGGCCTGGGCACTAGGAAGGCCGGGCCTCCCCGACTCCCGGGAGGAGGGGCTAGCCCAGTTGCGCCCTGGCCCCCAAACCCTCTGGTGCCATCTGCCTGTCTCGGCACTTCTGACTCCACAGAGCCTTTCCTACATCTGGGCTGCCTGCCGTGGCAAAGTGCAGGCGTGGGGTGAGGCCATGGCTTTGTCTTTCCAGGAAAAAATGAGCCCCTGGCCGAAGCAGCAGGCCCAGGCAGAGCCTTGAGCTTGAAGCCCAGTAGGTCTGTGGCCCTCAGGGCCAGAGCCATGCTTTCAAGGCAGGGAAGCGGCCTGCAAGCTGAGTGGGAGTGGGGGAGGGGAGGGAGACAGCTGAAGCCGAGTCCAGAAGGGCGGCGATGGAAGAGCTGCAGCTGGGTCAGAGCCTGGAGGGAGGGCGGGGCCTTCACTGAGGACCCCCCCCCCCCCCCGAGGCCAGCCCTAGGCCCCGGCGGTCGCGCATGCGCCCTTGGCCTGTGAGGTGTGTGGGGGCTTGAACCCAAGCCCGCAGGGCTCCCGGAGCGGCCAGAGAAAGAAGGGCCCATGGAGAGGTAGGCGAGGTGGGCAGGGGGCGCCACCTTACTCTCCTCAGCTCCCTGAGGGAGAGAGAGAGAGACAGAGACAGAGAGAGAGATCCCTGACCTCTGAGTCTCTGCCTCCACCGCTGGCTGGTGCCAACTCAGGCGCCATCCCACTTCCAGCCATCACCCCCACGCCTGCCCCAGGGCCAGCCCCACCACAGAGAGGCCGGTTGGTTCCTGCTCACCTCTGTGCCGTCCCTTCCCGACCTGACCCCAGTGCAGGGGATAAGCTTCAGACAAGTCTTTCCATGTCCCTCTGCATGACAATAGACTTCCTCCCCTCTCCCATTCCACAGGCCCACCCACCCGGGACATCCACCTTTGTCATTAGCTCAGGAGAGGATGCAAGATGAGAATCTCTGCTATTGTGTGGGGAGACTCAGTTTCCCGGGTTTCCCCCATGGACACATGTTCTTCAGCTGGGTCTGATTTTCTCCAGACAAGCTGTCTTGGGAAGGATTTGGCCAGCCCTAAGAACCTGAAGGGAAAGGGCGGAGGGGGGTTCTCTCTCTGCCCCCGACAGCCCCGAGCTGGGTCGGTCCCTCAGACCTGGCCAGGGGCAGCCCATCCCCCGGCGCCCTTCCCCGGGGCATCCAAGGGCAGGCTCGGCGCCAGCCCCACCCCGCTCGCCACTGCCCGACCATCGTCCTCCCTCGGGGGGCCTGGGCAGGACAGGGACCCGGCTGTGGGAGGCCTCCAGATCTCAGGCCTGGCACACCGTTTACCAGGCTGCTTCCTCCTCTGACGGGGGCCCAGCACACGCCCCAGGAGACTTGGCAGCCGCCCCCAGGGCTCTATCCTCTGCAACTCGTCCCCTTGGAAGGGGCCTGGCCCAGGTGCCAGGTTCGGCTGGTCGGCCAGCCTCCTTTGGAGAAAGCAGGCAAGCCGAGCCAGGCTTGCAGTGGCCCTGGCGTGACACCTGCCACCTCAGGCAGAGGGCCTCCCGCGTGCCCTCCATGGCGGGTTTCTCCCCGGAGCCGTGGCCTGGGCACTAGGAAGGCCGGGCCTCCCCGACTCCCGGGAGGAGGGGCTAGCCCACTTGCGCCCTGGCCCCCAAACCCTCTGGTGCCATCTGCCTGTCTCGGCACTTCTGACTCCACAGAGCCTTTCCTACATCTGGGCTGCCTGCCGTGGCAAAGTGCAGGCGTGGGGTGAGGCCATGGCTTTGTCTTTCCAGGAAAAAATGAGCCCCTGGCCGAAGCAGCAGGCCCAGGCAGAGCCTTGAGCTTGAAGCCCAGTAGGTCTGTGGCCCTCAGTGCCAGAGCCATGCTTTCAAGGCAGGGAAGCGGCCTGCAAGCTGAGTGGGAGTGGGGGAGGGGAGGGAGACAGCTGAAGCCGAGTCCAGAAGGGCGGCGACGGAAGAGCTGCAGCTGGGTCAGAGCCTGGAGGGAGGGCGGGGCCTTCACTGAGGACCCCCCCCCCCATACCAGCCCTAGGCCCCGGCGGTCGCGCATGCGCCCTTGGCCTGTGCGGTGTGTGGGGGCTTGAACCCAAGCCTGCAGGGCTCCCGGAGCGGCCAGAGAAAGAAGGGCCCATGGAGAGGTAGGCGAGGTGGGCAGGGGGCGCCACCTTACTCTCCTCAGCTCCCTGAGGGAGAGAGACAGAGACAGAGACAGAGAGAGAGATCCCTGACCTCTGAGTCTCTGCCTCCACCGCTGGCTGGTGCCAACTCACGCGCCATCCCACTTCCAGCCATCACCCCCACGCCTGCCCCGGGGCCAGCCCCACCACAGAGAGGCCGGTTGGTTCCTGCTCACCTCTGTGCCGTCCCTTCCCGACCTGACCCCAGTGCAGGGGATAAGCTTCAGACAAGTCTTTCCATGTCCCTCTGCATGACAATAGACTTCCTCCCCTCTCCCATTCCACAGGCCCACCCACCCGGGACATCCACCTTTGTCATTAGCTCAGGAGAGGATGCAAGATGAGAATCTCTGCTATTGTGTGGGGAGACTCAGTTTCCCGGGTTTCCCCCATGGACACATGTTCTTCAGCTGGGTCTGATTTTCTCCAGACAAGCTGTCTTGGGAAGGATTTGGCCAGCCCTAAGAACCTGAAGGGAAAGGGCGGAGGGGGGTTCTCTCTCTGCCCCCGACAGCCCCGAGCTGGGTCGGTCCCTCAGACCAGGCCAGGGGCAGCCCATCCCCCGGCGCCCTTCCCAGGGGCATCCAAGGGCAGGCTCGGCGCCAGCCCCACCCCAGTCGCCACTGCCCGACCATCGTCCTCCCTCGGGGGGCCTGGGCAGGACAGGGACCCGGCTGTGGGAGGCCTCCAGATCTCAGGCCTGGCACACCGTTTACCAGGCTGCTTCCTCCTCTGACGGGGGCCCAGCACACGCCCCAGGAGACTTGGCAGCCGCCCACAGGGCTCTATCCTCTGCAACTCGTCCCCTTGGAAGGGGCCTGGCCCAGGTGCCAGGTTCGGCTGGTTGGCCAGCCTCCTTTGGAGAAAGCAGGCAAGCCGAGCCAGGCTTGCAGTGGCCCTGGCGTGACACCTGCCACCTCAGGCAGAGGGCCTCCCGCGTGCCCTCCATGGCGGGTTTCTCCCCGGAGCCGTGGCCTGGGCACTAGGAAGGCCGGGCCTCCCCGACTCCCGGGAGGAGGGGCTAGCCCACTTGCGCCCTGGCCCCCAAACCCTCTGGTGCCATCTGCCTGTCTCGGCACTTCTGACTCCACAGAGCCTTTCCTACATCTGGGCTGCCTGCCGTGGCAAAGTGCAGGCGTGGGGTGAGGCCATGGCTTTGTCTTTCCAGGAAAAAATGAGCCCCTGGCCGAAGCAGCAGGCCCAGGCAGAGCCTTGAGCTTGAAGCCCAGTAGGTCTGTGGCCCTCAGGGCCAGAGCCATGCTTTCAAGGCAGGGAAGCGGCCTGCAAGCTGAGTGGGAGTGGGGGAGGGGAGGGAGACAGCTGAAGCCGAGTCCAGAAGGGCAGCGATGGAAGAGCTGCAGCTGGGTCAGAGCCTGGAGGGAGGGCGGGGCCTTCACTGAGGACCCCACGCCCCCCGAGGCCAGCCCTAGGCCCCGGCGGTCGCGCATGCGCCCTTAGCCTGTGCGGTGTGTGGGGGCTTGAACCCAAGCCCGCAGGGCTCCCGGAGCGGCCAGAGAAAGAAGGGCCCATGGAGAGGTAGGCGAGGTGGGCAGGGGGCGCCACCTTACTCTCCTCAGCTCCCTGAGGGAGAGAGACAGAGACAGAGACAGAGAGAGAGATCCCTGACCTCTGAGTCTCTGCCTCCACCGCTGGCTGGTGCCAACTCACGCGCCATCCCACTTCCAGCCATCACCCCCACGCCTGCCCCGGGGCCAGCCCCACCACAGAGAGGCCGGTTGGTTCCTGCTCACCTCTGTGCCATCCCTTCCCGACCTGACCCCAGTGCAGGGGATAAGCTTCAGACAAGTCTTTCCATGTCCCTCTGCATGACAATAGACTTCCTCCCCTCTCCCATTCCACAGGCCCACCCACCCGGGACATCCACCTTTGTCATTAGCTCAGGAGAGGATGCAAGATGAGAATCTCTGCTATTGTGTGGGGAGACTCAGTTTCCCGGGTTTCCCCCATGGACACATGTTCTTCAGCTGGGTCTGATTTTCTCCAGACAAGCTGTCTTGGGAAGGATTTGGCCAGCCCTAAGAACCTGAAGGGAAAGGGCGGAGGGGGGTTCTCTCTCTGCCCCCGACAGCCCCGAGCTGGGTCGGTCCCTCAGACCTGGCCAGGGGCAGCCCATCCCCCGGCGCCCTTCCCCGGGGCATCCAAGGGCAGGCTCGGCGCCAGCCCCACCCCGCTCGCCACTGCCCGACCATCGTCCTCCCTCGGGGGGCCTGGGCAGGACAGGGACCCGGCTGTGGGAGGCCTCCAGATCTCAGGCCTGGCACACCGTTTACCAGGCTGCTTCCTCCTCTGACGGGGGCCCAGCACACGCCCCAGGAGACTTGGCAGCCGCCCCCAGGGCTCTATCCTCTGCAACTCGTCCCCTTGGAAGGGGCCTGGCCCAGGTGCCAGGTTCGGCTGGTCGGCCAGCCTCCTTTGGAGAAAGCAGGCAAGCCGAGCCAGGCTTGCAGTGGCCCTGGCGTGACACCTGCCACCTCAGGCAGAGGGCCTCCCGCGTGCCCTCCATGGCGGGTTTCTCCCCGGAGCCGTGGCCTGGGCACTAGGAAGGCCGGGCCTCCCCGACTCCCGGGAGGAGGGGCTAGCCCAGTTGCGCCCTGGCCCCCAAACCCTCTGGTGCCATCTGCCTGTCTCGGCACTTCTGACTCCACAGAGCCTTTCCTACATCTGGGCTGCCTGCCGTGGCAAAGTGCAGGTGTGGGGTGAGGCCATGGCTTTGTCTTTCCAGGAAAAAATGAGCCCCTGGCCGAAGCAGCAGGCCCAGGCAGAGCCTTGAGCTTGAAGCCCAGTAGGTCTGTGGCCCTCAGGGCCAGAGCCATGCTTTCAAGGCAGGGAAGCGGCCTGCAAGCTGAGTGGGAGTGGGGGAGGGGAGGGAGACAGCTGAAGCCGAGTCCAGAAGGGCAGCGATGGAAGAGCTGCAGCTGGGTCAGAGCCTGGAGGGAGGGCGGGGCCTTCACTGAGGACCCCACGCCCCCCGAGGCCAGCCCTAGGCCCCGGCGGTCGCGCATACGCCCTTAGCCTGTGCGGTGTGTGGGGGCTTGAACCCAAGCCCGCAGGGCTCCCGGAGCGGCCAGAGAAAGAAGGGCCCATGGAGAGGTAGGCGAGGTGGGCAGGGGGCGCCACCTTACTCTCCTCAGCTCCCTGAGGGAGAGAGACAGAGACAGAGACAGAGAGAGAGATCCCTGACCTCTGAGTCTCTGCCTCCACCGCTGGCTGGTGCCAACTCACGCGCCATCCCACTTCCAGCCATCACCCCCACGCCTGCCCCGGGGCCAGCCCCACCACAGAGAGGCCGGTTGGTTCCTGCTCACCTCTGTGCCGTCCCTTCCCGACCTGACCCCAGTGCAGGGGATAAGCTTCAGACAAGTCTTTCCATGTCCCTCTGCATGACAATAGACTTCCTCCCCTCTCCCATTCCACAGGCCCACCCACCCGGGACATCCACCTTTGTCATTAGCTCAGGAGAGGATGCAAGATGAGAATCTCTGCTATTGTGTGGGGAGACTCAGTTTCCCGGGTTTCCCCCATGGACACATGTTCTTCAGCTGGGTCTGATTTTCTCCAGACAAGCTGTCTTGGGAAGGATTTGGCCAGCCCTAAGAACCTGAAGGGAAAGGGCGGAGGGGGGTTCTCTCTCTGCCCCCGACAGCCCCGAGCTGGGTCGGTCCCTCAGACCTGGCCAGGGGCAGCCCATCCCCCGGCGCCCTTCCCCGGGGCATCCAAGGGCAGGCTCGGCGCCAGCCCCACCCCAGTCGCCACTGCCCGACCATCGTCCTCCCTCGGGGGGCCTGGGCAGGACAGGGACCCGGCTGTGGGAGGCCTCCAGATCTCAGGCCTGGCACACCGTTTACCAGGCTGCTTCCTCCTCTGACGGGGGCCCAGCACACGCCCCAGGAGACTTGGCAGCCGCCCACAGGGCTCTATCCTCTGCAACTCGTCCCCTTGGAAGGGGCCTGGCCCAGGTGCCAGGTTCGGCTGGTTGGCCAGCCTCCTTTGGAGAAAGCAGGCAAGCCGAGCCAGGCTTGCAGTGGCCCTGGCGTGACACCTGCCACCTCAGGCAGAGGGCCTCCCGCGTGCCCTCCATGGCGGGTTTCTCCCCGGAGCCGTGGCCTGGGCACTAGGAAGGCCGGGCCTCCCCGACTCCCGGGAGGAGGGGCTAGCCCAGTTGCGCCCTGGCCCCCAAACCCTCTGGTGCCATCTGCCTGTCTCGGCACTTCTGACTCCACAGAGCCTTTCCTACATCTGGGCTGCCTGCCGTGGCAAAGCGCAGGCGTGGGGTGAGGCCATGGCTTTGTCTTTCCAGGAAAAAATGAGCCCCTGGCCGAAGCAGCAGGCCCAGGCAGAGCCTTGAGCTTGAAGCCCAGTAGGTCTGTGGCCCTCAGGGCCAGAGCAATGCTTTCAAGGCAGGGAAGCGGCCTGCAAGCTGAGTGGGAGTGGGGGAGGGGAGGGAGACAGCTGAAGCCGAGTCCAGAAGGGCGGCGATGGAAGAGCTGCAGCTGGGTCAGAGCCTGGAGGGAGGGCGGGGCCTTCACTGAGGACCCCCCCCCCCCCCGAGACCAGCCCTATGCCCCGGCGGTCGCGCATGCGCCCTTGGCCTGTGCGGTGTGTGGGGGCTTGAACCCAAGCCCGCAGGGCTCCCAGAGCGGCCAGAGAAAGAAGGGCCCATGGAGAGGTAGGCGAGGTGGGCAGGGGGCGCCACCTTACTCTCCTCAGCTCCCTGAGGGAGAGAGACAGAGACAGAGACAGAGAGAGAGATCCCTGACCTCTGAGTCTCTGCCTCCACCGCTGGCTGGTGCCAACTCACGCGCCATCCCACTTCCAGCCATCACCCCCACGCCTGCCCCGGGGCCAGCCCCACCACAGAGAGGCCGGTTGGTTCCTGCTCACCTCTGTGCCGTCCCTTCCCGACCTGACCCCAGTGCAGGGGATAAGCTTCAGACAAGTCTTTCCATGTCCCTCTGCATGACAATAGACTTCCTCCCCTCTCCCATTCCACAGGCCCACCCACCCGGGACATCCACCTTTGTCATTAGCTCAGGAGAGGATGCAAGATGAGAATCTCTGCTATTGTGTGGGGAGACTCAGTTTCCCGGGTTTCCCCCATGGACACATGTTCTTCAGCTGGGTCTGATTTTCTCCAGACAAGCTGTCTTGGGAAGGATTTGGCCAGCCCTAAGAACCTGAAGGGAAAGGGCGGAGGGGGGTTCTCTCTCTGCCCCCGACAGCCCCGAGCTGGGTCGGTCCCTCAGACCTGGCCAGGGGCAGCCCATCCCCCGGCGCCCTTCCCCGGGGCATCCAAGGGCAGGCTCGGCGCCAGCCCCACCCCGCTCGCCACTGCCCGACCATCGTCCTCCCTCGGGGGGCCTGGGCAGGACAGGGACCCGGCTGTGGGAGGCCTCCAGATCTCAGGCCTGGCACACCGTTTACCAGGCTGCTTCCTCCTCTGACGGGGGCCCAGCACACGCCCCAGGAGACTTGGCAGCCGCCCCCAGGGCTCTATCCTCTGCAACTCGTCCCCTTGGAAGGGGCCTGGCCCAGGTGCCAGGTTCGGCTGGTCGGCCAGCCTCCTTTGGAGAAAGCAGGCAAGCCGAGCCAGGCTTGCAGTGGCCCTGGCGTGACACCTGCCACCTCAGGCAGAGGGCCTCCCGCGTGCCCTCCATGGCGGGTTTCTCCCCGGAGCCGTGGCCTGGGCACTAGGAAGGCCGGGCCTCCCCGACTCCCGGGAGGAGGGGCTAGCCCAGTTGCGCCCTGGCCCCCAAACCCTCTGGTGCCATCTGCCTGTCTCGGCACTTCTGACTCCACAGAGCCTTTCCTACATCTGGGCTGCCTGCCGTGGCAAAGTGCAGGCGTGGGGTGAGGCCATGGCTTTGTCTTTCCAGGAAAAAATGAGCCCCTGGCCGAAGCAGCAGGCCCAGGCAGAGCCTTGAGCTTGAAGCCCAGTAGGTCTGTGGCCCTCAGGGCCAGAGCCATGCTTTCAAGGCAGGGAAGCGGCCTGCAAGCTGAGTGGGAGTGGGGGAGGGGAGGGAGACAGCTGAAGCCGAGTCCAGAAGGGCAGCGATGGAAGAGCTGCAGCTGGGTCAGAGCCTGGAGGGAGGGCGGGGCCTTCACTGAGGACCCCACGCCCCCCGAGGCCAGCCCTAGGCCCCGGCGGTCGCGCATGCGCCCTTAGCCTGTGCGGTGTGTGGGGGCTTGAACCCAAGCCCGCAGGGCTCCCGGAGCGGCCAGAGAAAGAAGGGCCCATGGAGAGGTAGGCGAGGTGGGCAGGGGGCGCCACCTTACTCTCCTCAGCTCCCTGAGGGAGAGAGACAGAGACAGAGACAGAGAGAGAGATCCCTGACCTCTGAGTCTCTGCCTCCACCGCTGGCTGGTGCCAACTCACGCGCCATCCCACTTCCAGCCATCACCCCCACGCCTGCCCCGGGGCCAGCCCCACCACAGAGAGGCCGGTTGGTTCCTGCTCACCTCTGTGCCGTCCCTTCCCGACCTGACCCCAGTGCAGGGGATAAGCTTCAGACAAGTCTTTCCATGTCCCTCTGCATGACAATAGACTTCCTCCCCTCTCCCATTCCACAGGCCCACCCACCCGGGACATCCACCTTTGTCATTAGCTCAGGAGAGGATGCAAGATGAGAATCTCTGCTATTGTGTGGGGAGACTCAGTTTCCCGGGTTTCCCCCATGGACACATGTTCTTCAGCTGGGTCTGATTTTCTCCAGACAAGCTGTCTTGGGAAGGATTTGGCCAGCCCTAAGAACCTGAAGGGAAAGGGCGGAGGGGGGTTCTCTCTCTGCCCCCGACAGCCCCGAGCTGGGTCGGTCCCTCAGACCTGGCCAGTGGCAGCCCATCCCCCGGCGCCCTTCCCCGGGGCATCCAAGGGCAGGCTCGGCGCCAGCCCCACCCCGCTTGCCACTCCCCGACCATCGTCCTCCCTCGGGGGGCCTGGGCAGGACAGGGACCCGGCTGTGGGAGGCCTCCAGATCTCAGGCCTGGCACACCGTTTACCAGGCTGCTTCCTCCTCTGACGGGGGCCCAGCACACGCCCCAGGAGACTTGGCAGCCGCCCCCAGGGCTCTATCCTCTGGAACTCGTCCCCTTGGAAGGGGCCTGGCCCAGGTGCCAGGTTCGGCTGGTCGGCCAGCCTCCTTTGGAGAAAGCAGGCAAGCCGAGCCAGGCTTGCAGTGGCCCTGGCGTGACACCTGCCACCTCAGGCAGAGGGCCTCCCGCGTGCCCTCCATGGCGGGTTTCTCCCCGGAGCCGTGGCCTGGGCACTAGGAAGGCCGGGCCTCCCCGACTCCCGGGAGGAGGGGCTAGCCCAGTTGCGCCCTGGCCCCCAAACCCTCTGGTGCCATCTGCCTGTCTCGGCACTTCTGACTCCACAGAGCCTTTCCTACATCTGGGCTGCCTGCCGTGGCAAAGTGCAGGCGTGGGGTGAGGCCATGGCTTTGTCTTTCCAGGAAAAAATGAGCCCCTGGCCGAAGCAGCAGGCCCAGGCAGAGCCTTGAGCTTGAAGCCCAGTAGGTCTGTGGCCCTCAGGGCCAGAGCCATGCTTTCAAGGCAGGGAAGCGGCCTGCAAGCTGAGTGGGAGTGGGGGAGGGGAGGGAGACAGCTGAAGCCGAGTCCAGAAGGGCGGCGATGGAAGAGCTGCAGCTGGGTCAGAGCCTGGAGGGAGGGCGGGGCCTTCACTGAGGACCCCACGCCCCCCGAGGCCAGCCCTAGGCCCCGGCGGTCGCGCATGCGCCCTTAGCCTGTGCGGTGTGTGGGGGCTTGAACCCAAGCCCGCAGGGCTCCCGGAGCGGCCAGAGAAAGAAGGGCCCATGGAGAGGTAGGCGAGGTGGGCAGGGGGCGCCACCTTACTCTCCTCAGCTCCCTGAGGGAGAGAGACAGAGACAGAGACAGAGAGAGAGATCCCTGACCTCTGAGTCTCTGCCTCCACCGCTGGCTGGTGCCAACTCACGCGCCATCCCACTTCCAGCCATCACCCCCACGCCTGCCCCGGGGCCAGCCCCACCACAGAGAGGCCGGTTGGTTCCTGCTCACCTCTGTGCCGTCCCTTCCCGACCTGACCCCAGTGCAGGGGATAAGCTTCAGACAAGTCTTTCCATGTCCCTCTGCATGACAATAGACTTCCTCCCCTCTCCCATTCCACAGGCCCACCCACCCGGGACATCCACCTTTGTCATTAGCTCAGGAGAGGATGCAAGATGAGAATCTCTGCTATTGTGTGGGGAGACTCAGTTTCCCGGGTTTCCCCCATGGACACATGTTCTTCAGCTGGGTCTGATTTTCTCCAGACAAGCTGTCTTGGGAAGGATTTGGCCAGCCCTAAGAACCTGAAGGGAAAGGGCGGAGGGGGGTTCTCTCTCTGCCCCCGACAGCCCCGAGCTGGGTCGGTCCCTCAGACCTGGCCAGGGGCAGCCCATCCCCCGGCGCCCTTCCCCGGGGCATCCAAGGGCAGGCTCGGCGCCAGCCCCACCCCAGTCGCCACTGCCCGACCATCGTCCTCCCTCGGGGGGCCTGGGCAGGACAGGGACCCGGCTGTGGGAGGCCTCCAGATCTCAGGCCTGGCACACCGTTTACCAGGCTGCTTCCTCCTCTGACGGGGGCCCAGCACACGCCCCAGGAGACTTGGCAGCCGCCCACAGGGCTCTATCCTCTGCAACTCGTCCCCTTGGAAGGGGCCTGGCCCAGGTGCCAGGTTCGGCTGGTTGGCCAGCCTCCTTTGGAGAAAGCAGGCAAGCCGAGCCAGGCTTGCAGTGGCCCTGGCGTGACACCTGCCACCTCAGGCAGAGGGCCTCCCGCGTGCCCTCCATGGCGGGTTTCTCCCCGGAGCCGTGGCCTGGGCACTAGGAAGGCCGGGCCTCCCCGACTCCCGGGAGGAGGGGCTAGCCCAGTTGCGCCCTGGCCCCCAAACCCTCTGGTGCCATCTGCCTGTCTCGGCACTTCTGACTCCACAGAGCCTTTCCTACATCTGGGCTGCCTGCCGTGGCAAAGCGCAGGCGTGGGGTGAGGCCATGGCTTTGTCTTTCCAGGAAAAAATGAGCCCCTGGCCGAAGCAGCAGGCCCAGGCAGAGCCTTGAGCTTGAAGCCCAGTAGGTCTGTGGCCCTCAGGGCCAGAGCAATGCTTTCAAGGCAGGGAAGCGGCCTGCAAGCTGAGTGGGAGTGGGGGAGGGGAGGGAGACAGCTGAAGCCGAGTCCAGAAGGGCGGCGATGGAAGAGCTGCAGCTGGGTCAGAGCCTGGAGGGAGGGCGGGGCCTTCACTGAGGACCCCCCCCCCCCCCCGAGACCAGCCCTAGGCCCCGGCGGTCGCGCATGCGCCCTTGGCCTGTGCGGTGTGTGGGGGCTTGAACCCAAGCCCGCAGGGCTCCCAGAGCGGCCAGAGAAAGAAGGGCCCATGGAGAGGTAGGCGAGGTGGGCAGGGGGCGCCACCTTACTCTCCTCAGCTCCCTGAGGGAGAGAGACAGAGACAGAGACAGAGAGAGAGATCCCTGACCTCTGAGTCTCTGCCTCCACCGCTGGCTGGTGCCAACTCACGCGCCATCCCACTTCCAGCCATCACCCCCACGCCTGCCCCGGGGCCAGCCCCACCACAGAGAGGCCGGTTGGTTCCTGCTCACCTCTGTGCCGTCCCTTCCCGACCTGACCCCAGTGCAGGGGATAAGCTTCAGACAAGTCTTTCCATGTCCCTCTGCATGACAATAGACTTCCTCCCCTCTCCCATTCCACAGGCCCACCCACCCGGGACATCCACCTTTGTCATTAGCTCAGGAGAGGATGCAAGATGAGAATCTCTGCTATTGTGTGGGGAGACTCAGTTTCCCGGGTTTCCCCCATGGACACATGTTCTTCAGCTGGGTCTGATTTTCTCCAGACAAGCTGTCTTGGGAAGGATTTGGCCAGCCCTAAGAACCTGAAGGGAAAGGGCGGAGGGGGGTTCTCTCTCTGCCCCCGACAGCCCCGAGCTGGGTCGGTCCCTCAGACCTGGCCAGGGGCAGCCCATCCCCCGGCGCCCTTCCCCGGGGCATCCAAGGGCAGGCTCGGCGCCAGCCCCACCCCGCTCGCCACTGCCCGACCATCGTCCTCCCTCGGGGGGCCTGGGCAGGACAGGGACCCGGCTGTGGGAGGCCTCCAGATCTCAGGCCTGGCACACCGTTTACCAGGCTGCTTCCTCCTCTGACGGGGGCCCAGCACACGCCCCAGGAGACTTGGCAGCCGCCCCCAGGGCTCTATCCTCTGCAACTCGTCCCCTTGGAAGGGGCCTGGCCCAGGTGCCAGGTTCGGCTGGTCGGCCAGCCTCCTTTGGAGAAAGCAGGCAAGCCGAGCCAGGCTTGCAGTGGCCCTGGCGTGACACCTGCCACCTCAGGCAGAGGGCCTCCCGCGTGCCCTCCATGGCGGGTTTCTCCCCGGAGCCGTGGCCTGGGCACTAGGAAGGCCGGGCCTCCCCGACTCCCGGGAGGAGGGGCTAGCCCAGTTGCGCCCTGGCCCCCAAACCCTCTGGTGCCATCTGCCTGTCTCGGCACTTCTGACTCCACAGAGCCTTTCCTACATCTGGGCTGCCTGCCGTGGCAAAGTGCAGGTGTGGGGTGAGGCCATGGCTTTGTCTTTCCAGGAAAAAATGAGCCCCTGGCCGAAGCAGCAGGCCCAGGCAGAGCCTTGAGCTTGAAGCCCAGTAGGTCTGTGGCCCTCAGGGCCAGAGCCATGCTTTCAAGGCAGGGAAGCGGCCTGCAAGCTGAGTGGGAGTGGGGGAGGGGAGGGAGACAGCTGAAGCCGAGTCCAGAAGGGCAGCGATGGAAGAGCTGCAGCTGGGTCAGAGCCTGGAGGGAGGGCGGGGCCTTCACTGAGGACCCCACGCCCCCCGAGGCCAGCCCTAGGCCCCGGCGGTCGCGCATGCGCCCTTAGCCTGTGCGGTGTGTGGGGGCTTGAACCCAAGCCCGCAGGGCTCCCGGAGCGGCCAGAGAAAGAAGGGCCCATGGAGAGGTAGGCGAGGTGGGCAGGGGGCGCCACCTTACTCTCCTCAGCTCCCTGAGGGAGAGAGACAGAGACAGAGACAGAGAGAGAGATCCCTGACCTCTGAGTCTCTGCCTCCACCGCTGGCTGGTGCCAACTCACGCGCCATCCCACTTCCAGCCATCACCCCCACGCCTGCCCCGGGGCCAGCCCCACCACAGAGAGGCCGGTTGGTTCCTGCTCACCTCTGTGCCGTCCCTTCCCGACCTGACCCCAGTGCAGGGGATAAGCTTCAGACAAGTCTTTCCATGTCCCTCTGCATGACAATAGACTTCCTCCCCTCTCCCATTCCACAGGCCCACCCACCCGGGACATCCACCTTTGTCATTAGCTCAGGAGAGGATGCAAGATGAGAATCTCTGCTATTGTGTGGGGAGACTCAGTTTCCCGGGTTTCCCCCATGGACACATGTTCTTCAGCTGGGTCTGATTTTCTCCAGACAAGCTGTCTTGGGAAGGATTTGGCCAGCCCTAAGAACCTGAAGGGAAAGGGCGGAGGGGGGTTCTCTCTCTGCCCCCGACAGCCCCGAGCTGGGTCGGTCCCTCAGACCTGGCCAGGGGCAGCCCATCCCCCGGCGCCCTTCCCCGGGGCATCCAAGGGCAGGCTCGGCGCCAGCCCCACCCCGCTCGCCACTGCCCGACCATCGTCCTCCCTCGGGGGGCCTGGGCAGGACAGGGACCCGGCTGTGGGAGGCCTCCAGATCTCAGGCCTGGCACACCGTTTACCAGGCTGCTTCCTCCTCTGACGGGGGCCCAGCACACGCCCCAGGAGACTTGGCAGCCGCCCCCAGGGCTCTATCCTCTGCAACTCGTCCCCTTGGAAGGGGCCTGGCCCAGGTGCCAGGTTCGGCTGGTCGGCCAGCCTCCTTTGGAGAAAGCAGGCAAGCCGAGCCAGGCTTGCAGTGGCCCTGGCGTGACACCTGCCACCTCAGGCAGAGGGCCTCCCGCGTGCCCTCCATGGCGGGTTTCTCCCCGGAGCCGTGGCCTGGGCACTAGGAAGGCCGGGCCTCCCCGACTCCCGGGAGGAGGGGCTAGCCCAGTTGCGCCCTGGCCCCCAAACCCTCTGGTGCCATCTGCCTGTCTCGGCACTTCTGACTCCACAGAGCCTTTCCTACATCTGGGCTGCCTGCCGTGGCAAAGTGCAGGTGTGGGGTGAGGCCATGGCTTTGTCTTTCCAGGAAAAAATGAGCCCCTGGCCGAAGCAGCAGGCCCAGGCAGAGCCTTGAGCTTGAAGCCCAGTAGGTCTGTGGCCCTCAGGGCCAGAGCCATGCTTTCAAGGCAGGGAAGCGGCCTGCAAGCTGAGTGGGAGTGGGGGAGGGGAGGGAGACAGCTGAAGCCGAGTCCAGAAGGGCAGCGATGGAAGAGCTGCAGCTGGGTCAGAGCCTGGAGGGAGGGCGGGGCCTTCACTGAGGACCCCACGCCCCCCGAGGCCAGCCCTAGGCCCCGGCGGTCGCGCATGCGCCCTTAGCCTGTGCGGTGTGTGGGGGCTTGAACCCAAGCCCGCAGGGCTCCCGGAGCGGCCAGAGAAAGAAGGGCCCATGGAGAGGTAGGCGAGGTGGGCAGGGGGCGCCACCTTACTCTCCTCAGCTCCCTGAGGGAGAGAGACAGAGACAGAGACAGAGAGAGAGATCCCTGACCTCTGAGTCTCTGCCTCCACCGCTGGCTGGTGCCAACTCACGCGCCATCCCACTTCCAGCCATCACCCCCACGCCTGCCCCGGGGCCAGCCCCACCACAGAGAGGCCGGTTGGTTCCTGCTCACCTCTGTGCCGTCCCTTCCCGACCTGACCCCAGTGCAGGGGATAAGCTTCAGACAAGTCTTTCCATGTCCCTCTGCATGACAATAGACTTCCTCCCCTCTCCCATTCCACAGGCCCACCCACCCGGGACATCCACCTTTGTCATTAGCTCAGGAGAGGATGCAAGATGAGAATCTCTGCTATTGTGTGGGGAGACTCAGTTTCCCGGGTTTCCCCCATGGACACATGTTCTTCAGCTGGGTCTGATTTTCTCCAGACAAGCTGTCTTGGGAAGGATTTGGCCAGCCCTAAGAACCTGAAGGGAAAGGGCGGAGGGGGGTTCTCTCTCTGCCCCCGACAGCCCCGAGCTGGGTCGGTCCCTCAGACCTGGCCAGGGGCAGCCCATCCCCCGGCGCCCTTCCCCGGGGCATCCAAGGGCAGGCTCGGCGCCAGCCCCACCCCGCTCGCCACTGCCCGACCATAGTCCTCCATCGGGGGGCCTGGGCAGGACAGGGACCCGGCTGTGGGAGGCCTCCAGATCTCAGGCCTGGCACACCGTTTACCAGGCTGCTTCCTCCTCTGACGGGGGCCCAGCACACGCCCCAGGAGACTTGGCAGCCGCCCCCAGGGCTCTATCCTCTGCAACTCGTCCCCTTGGAAGGGGCCTGGCCCAGGTGCCAGGTTCGGCTGGTCGGCCAGCCTCCTTTGGAGAAAGCAGGCAAGCCGAGCCAGGCTTGCAGTGGCCCTGGCGTGACACCTGCCACCTCAGGCAGAGGGCCTCCCGCGTGCCCTCCATGGCGGGTTTCTCCCCGGAGCCGTGGCCTGGGCACTAGGAAGGCCGGGCCTCCCCGACTCCCGGGAGGAGGGGCTAGCCCAGTTGCGCCCTGGCCCCCAAACCCTCTGGTGCCATCTGCCTGTCTCGGCACTTCTGACTCCACAGAGCCTTTCCTACATCTGGGCTGCCTGCCGTGGCAAAGTGCAGGCGTGGGGTGAGGCCATGGCTTTGTCTTTCCAGGAAAAAATGAGCCCCTGGCCGAAGCAGCAGGCCCAGGCAGAGCCTTGAGCTTGAAGCCCAGTAGGTCTGTGGCCCTCAGGGCCAGAGCCATGCTTTCAAGGCAGGGAAGCGGCCTGCAAGCTGAGTGGGAGTGGGGGAGGGGAGGGAGACAGCTGAAGCCGAGTCCAGAAGGGCAGCGATGGAAGAGCTGCAGCTGGGTCAGAGCCTGGAGGGAGGGCGGGGCCTTCACTGAGGACCCCACGCCCCCCGAGGCCAGCCCTAGGCCCCGGCGGTCGCGCATGCGCCCTTGGCCTGTGCGGTGTGTGGGGGCTTGAACCCAAGCCCGCAGGGCTCCCGGAGCGGCCAGAGAAAGAAGGGCCCATGGAGAGGTAGGCGAGGTGGGCAGGGGGCGCCACCTTACTCTCCTCAGCTCCCTGAGGGAGAGAGACAGAGACAGAGACAGAGAGAGAGATCCCTGACCTCTGAGTCTCTGCCTCCACCGCTGGCTGGTGCCAACTCACGCGCCATCCCACTTCCAGCCATCACCCCCACGCCTGCCCCGGGGCCAGCCCCACCACAGAGAGGCCGGTTGGTTCCTGCTCACCTCTGTGCCGTCCCTTCCCGACCTGACCCCAGTGCAGGGGATAAGCTTCAGACAAGTCTTTCCATGTCCCTCTGCATGACAATAGACTTCCTCCCCTCTCCCATTCCACAGGCCCACCCACCCGGGACATCCACCTTTGTCATTAGCTCAGGAGAGGATGCAAGATGAGAATCTCTGCTATTGTGTGGGGAGACTCAGTTTCCCGGGTTTCCCCCATGGACACATGTTCTTCAGCTGGGTCTGATTTTCTCCAGACAAGCTGTCTTGGGAAGGATTTGGCCAGCCCTAAGAACCTGAAGGGAAAGGGCGGAGGGGGGTTCTCTCTCTGCCCCCGACAGCCCCGAGCTGGGTCGGTCCCTCAGACCTGGCCAGGGGCAGCCCATCCCCCGGCGCCCTTCCCCGGGGCATCCAAGGGCAGGCTCGGCGCCAGCCCCACCCCAGTCGCCACTGCCCGACCATCGTCCTCCCTCGGGGGGCCTGGGCAGGACAGGGACCCGGCTGTGGGAGGCCTCCAGATCTCAGGCCTGGCACACCGTTTACCAGGCTGCTTCCTCCTCTGACGGGGGCCCAGCACACGCCCCAGGAGACTTGGCAGCCGCCCACAGGGCTCTATCCTCTGCAACTCGTCCCCTTGGAAGGGGCCTGGCCCAGGTGCCAGGTTCGGCTGGTTGGCCAGCCTCCTTTGGAGAAAGCAGGCAAGCCGAGCCAGGCTTGCAGTGGCCCTGGCGTGACACCTGCCACCTCAGGCAGAGGGCCTCCCGCGTGCCCTCCATGGCGGGTTTCTCCCCGGAGCCGTGGCCTGGGCACTAGGAAGGCCGGGCCTCCCCGACTCCCGGGAGGAGGGGCTAGCCCAGTTGCGCCCTGGCCCTCAAACCCTCTGGTGCCATCTGCCTGTCTCGGCACTTCTGACTCCACAGAGCCTTTCCTACATCTGGGCTGCCTGCCGTGGCAAAGCGCAGGCGTGGGGTGAGGCCATGGCTTTGTCTTTCCAGGAAAAAATGAGCCCCTGGCCGAAGCAGCAGGCCCAGGCAGAGCCTTGAGCTTGAAGCCCAGTAGGTCTGTGGCCCTCAGGGCCAGAGCAATGCTTTCAAGGCAGGGAAGCGGCCTGCAAGCTGAGTGGGAGTGGGGGAGGGGAGGGAGACAGCTGAAGCCGAGTCCAGAAGGGCGGCGATGGAAGAGCTGCAGCTGGGTCAGAGCCTGGAGGGAGGGCGGGGCCTTCACTGAGGACCCCCCCCCCCCCGAGACCAGCCCTAGGCCCCGGCGGTCGCGCATGCGCCCTTGGCCTGTGCGGTGTGTGGGGGCTTGAACCCAAGCCCGCAGGGCTCCCAGAGCGGCCAGAGAAAGAAGGGCCCATGGAGAGGTAGGCGAGGTGGGCAGGGGGCGCCACCTTACTCTCCTCAGCTCCCTGAGGGAGAGAGACAGAGATAGAGACAGAGAGAGAGATCCCTGACCTCTGAGTCTCTGCCTCCACCGCTGGCTGGTGCCAACTCACGCGCCATCCCACTTCCAGCCATCACCCCCACGCCTGCCCCGGGGCCAGCCCCACCACAGAGAGGCCGGTTGGTTCCTGCTCACCTCTGTGCCGTCCCTTCCCGACCTGACCCCAGTGCAGGGGATAAGCTTCAGACAAGTCTTTCCATGTCCCTCTGCATGACAATAGACTTCCTCCCCTCTCCCATTCCACAGGCCCACCCACCCGGGACATCCACCTTTGTCATTAGCTCAGGAGAGGATGCAAGATGAGAATCTCTGCTATTGTGTGGGGAGACTCAGTTTCCCGGGTTTCCCCCATGGACACATGTTCTTCAGCTGGGTCTGATTTTCTCCAGACAAGCTGTCTTGGGAAGGATTTGGCCAGCCCTAAGAACCTGAAGGGAAAGGGCGGAGGGGGGTTCTCTCTCTGCCCCCGACAGCCCCGAGCTGGGTCGGTCCCTCAGACCTGGCCAGGGGCAGCCCATCCCCCGGCGCCCTTCCCCGGGGCATCCAAGGGCAGGCTCGGCGCCAGCCCCACCCCGCTCGCCACTGCCCGACCATCGTCCTCCCTCGGGGGGCCTGGGCAGGACAGGGACCCGGCTGTGGGAGGCCTCCAGATCTCAGGCCTGGCACACCGTTTACCAGGCTGCTTCCTCCTCTGACGGGGGCCCAGCACACGCCCCAGGAGACTTGGCAGCCGCCCCCAGGGCTCTATCCTCTGCAACTCGTCCCCTTGGAAGGGGCCTGGCCCAGGTGCCAGGTTCGGCTGGTCGGCCAGCCTCCTTTGGAGAAAGCAGGCAAGCCGAGCCAGGCTTGCAGTGGCCCTGGCGTGACACCTGCCACCTCAGGCAGAGGGCCTCCCGCGTGCCCTCCATGGCGGGTTTCTCCCCGGAGCCGTGGCCTGGGCACTAGGAAGGCCGGGCCTCCCCGACTCCCGGGAGGAGGGGCTAGCCCAGTTGCGCCCTGGCCCCCAAACCCTCTGGTGCCATCTGCCTGTCTCGGCACTTCTGACTCCACAGAGCCTTTCCTACATCTGGGCTGCCTGCCGTGGCAAAGTGCAGGCGTGGGGTGAGGCCATGGCTTTGTCTTTCCAGGAAAAAATGAGCCCCTGGCCGAAGCAGCAGGCCCAGGCAGAGCCTTGAGCTTGAAGCCCAGTAGGTCTGTGGCCCTCAGGGCCAGAGCCATGCTTTCAAGGCAGGGAAGCGGCCTGCAAGCTGAGTGGGAGTGGGGGAGGGGAGGGATACAGCTGAAGCCGAGTCCAGAAGGGCGGCGATGGAAGAGCTGCAGCTGGGTCAGAGCCTGGAGGGAGGGCGGGGCCTTCACTGAGGACCCCACGCCCCCCGAGGCCAGCCCTAGGCCCCGGCGGTCGCGCATGCGCCCTTAGCCTGTGCGGTGTGTGGGGGCTTGAACCCAAGCCCGCAGGGCTCCCGGAGCGGCCAGAGAAAGAAGGGCCCATGGAGAGGTAGGCGAGGTGGGCAGGGGGCGCCACCTTACTCTCCTCAGCTCCCTGAGGGAGAGAGACAGAGACAGAGACAGAGAGAGAGATCCCTGACCTCTGAGTCTCTGCCTCCACCGCTGGCTGGTGCCAACTCACGCGCCATCCCACTTCCAGCCATCACCCCCACGCCTGCCCCGGGGCCAGCCCCACCACAGAGAGGCCGGTTGGTTCCTGCTCACCTCTGTGCCGTCCCTTCCCGACCTGACCCCAGTGCAGGGGATAAGCTTCAGACAAGTCTTTCCATGTCCCTCTGCATGACAATAGACTTCCTCCCCTCTCCCATTCCACAGGCCCACCCACCCGGGACATCCACCTTTGTCATTAGCTCAGGAGAGGATGCAAGATGAGAATCTCTGCTATTGTGTGGGGAGACTCAGTTTCCCGGGTTTCCCCCATGGACACATGTTCTTCAGCTGGGTCTGATTTTCTCCAGACAAGCTGTCTTGGGAAGGATTTGGCCAGCCCTAAGAACCTGAAGGGAAAGGGCGGAGGGGGGTTCTCTCTCTGCCCCCGACAGCCCCGAGCTGGGTCGGTCCCTCAGACCTGGCCAGGGGCAGCCCATCCCCCGGCGCCCTTCCCCGGGGCATCCAAGGGCAGGCTCGGCCCCAGCCCCACCCCAGTCGCCACTGCCCGACCATCGTCCTCCCTCGGGGGGCCTGGGCAGGACAGGGACCCGGCTGTGGGAGGCCTCCAGATCTCAGGCCTGGCACACCGTTTACCAGGCTGCTTCCTCCTCTGACGGGGGCCCAGCACACGCCCCAGGAGACTTGGCAGCCGCCCCCAGGGCTCTATCCTCTGCAACTCGTCCCCTTGGAAGGGGCCTGGCCCAGGTGCCAGGTTCGGCTGGTCGGCCAGCCTCCTTTGGAGAAATCAGGCAAGCCGAGCCAGGCTTGCAGTGGCCCTGGCGTGACACCTGCCACCTCAGGCAGAGGGCCTCCCGCGTGCCCTCCATGGCGGGTTTCTCCCCGGAGCCGTGGCCTGGGCACTAGGAAGGCCGGGCCTCCCCGACTCCCGGGAGGAGGGGCTAGCCCACTTGCGCCCTGGCCCCCAAACCCTCTGGTGCCATCTGCCTGTCTCGGCACTTCTGACTCCACAGAGCCTTTCCTACATCTGGGCTGCCTGCCGTGGCAAAGTGCAGGCGTGGGGTGAGGCCATGGCTTTGTCTTTCCAGGAAAAAATGAGCCCCTGGCCGAAGCAGCAGGCCCAGGCAGAGCCTTGAGCTTGAAGCCCAGTAGGTCTGTGGCCCTCAGGGCCAGAGCCATGCTTTCAAGGCAGGGAAGCGGCCTGCAAGCTGAGTGGGAGTGGGGGAGGGGAGGGAGACAGCTGAAGCCGAGTCCAGAAGGGCGGCGATGGAAGAGCTGCAGCTGGGTCAGAGCCTGGAGGGAGGGCGGGGCCTTCACTGAGGACCCCCCCCCCCCGAGACCAGCCCTAGGCCCCGGCGGTCGCGCATGCGCCCTTGGCCTGTGCGGTGTGTGGGGGCTTGAACCCAAGCCCGCAGGGCTCCCAGAGCGGCCAGAGAAAGAAGGGCCCATGGAGAGGTAGGCGAGGTGGGCAGGGGGCGCCACCTTACTCTCCTCAGCTCCCTGAGGGAGAGAGACAGAGATAGAGACAGAGAGAGAGATCCCTGACCTCTGAGTCTCTGCCTCCACCGCTTGCTGGTGCCAACTCACGCGCCATCCCACTTCCAGCCATCACCCCCACGCCTGCCCCGGGGCCAGCCCCACCACAGAGAGGCCGGTTGGTTCCTGCTCACCTCTGTGCCGTCCCTTCCCGACCTGACCCCAGTGCAGGGGATAAGCTTCAGACAAGTCTTTCCATGTCCCTCTGCATGACAATAGACTTCCTCCCCTCTCCCATTCCACAGGCCCACCCACCCGGGACATCCACCTTTGTCATTAGCTCAGGAGAGGATGCAAGATGAGAATCTCTGCTATTGTGTGGGGAGACTCAGTTTCCCGGGTTTCCCCCATGGACACATGTTCTTCAGCTGGGTCTGATTTTCTCCAGACAAGCTGTCTTGGGAAGGATTTGGCCAGCCCTAAGAACCTGAAGGGAAAGGGCGGAGGGGGGTTCTCTCTCTGCCCCCGACAGCCCCGAGCTGGGTCGGTCCCTCAGACCTGGCCAGGGGCAGCCCATCCCCCGGCGCCCTTCCCCGGGGCATCCAAGGGCAGGCTCGGCGCCAGCCCCACCCCGCTCGCCACTGCCCGACCATCGTCCTCCCTCGGGGGGCCTGGGCAGGACAGGGACCCGGCTGTGGGAGGCCTCCAGATCTCAGGCCTGGCACACCGTTTACCAGGCTGCTTCCTCCTCTGACGGGGGCCCAGCACACGCCCCAGGAGACTTGGCAGCCGCCCCCAGGGCTCTATCCTCTGCAACTCGTCCCCTTGGAAGGGGCCTGGCCCAGGTGCCAGGTTCGGCTGGTCGGCCAGCCTCCTTTGGAGAAAGCAGGCAAGCCGAGCCAGGCTTGCAGTGGCCCTGGCGTGACACCTGCCACCTCAGGCAGAGGGCCTCCCGCGTGCCCTCCATGGCGGGTTTCTCCCCGGAGCCGTGGCCTGGGCACTAGGAAGGCCGGGCCTCCCCGACTCCCGGGAGGAGGGGCTAGCCCAGTTGCGCCCTGGCCCCCAAACCCTCTGGTGCCATCTGCCTGTCTCGGCACTTCTGACTCCACAGAGCCTTTCCTACATCTGGGCTGCCTGCCGTGGCAAAGTGCAGGCGTGGGGTGAGGCCATGGCTTTGTCTTTCCAGGAAAAAATGAGCCCCTGGCCGAAGCAGCAGGCCCAGGCAGAGCCTTGAGCTTGAAGCCCAGTAGGTCTGTGGCCCTCAGGGCCAGAGCCATGCTTTCAAGGCAGGGAAGCGGCCTGCAAGCTGAGTGGGAGTGGGGGAGGGGAGGGATACAGCTGAAGCCGAGTCCAGAAGGGCGGCGATGGAAGAGCTGCAGCTGGGTCAGAGCCTGGAGGGAGGGCGGGGCCTTCACTGAGGACCCCACGCCCCCCGAGGCCAGCCCTAGGCCCCGGCGGTCGCGCATGCGCCCTTAGCCTGTGCGGTGTGTGGGGGCTTGAACCCAAGCCCGCAGGGCTCCCGGAGCGGCCAGAGAAAGAAGGGCCCATGGAGAGGTAGGCGAGGTGGGCAGGGGGCGCCACCTTACTCTCCTCAGCTCCCTGAGGGAGAGAGACAGAGACAGAGACAGAGAGAGAGATCCCTGACCTCTGAGTCTCTGCCTCCACCGCTGGCTGGTGCCAACTCACGCGCCATCCCACTTCCAGCCATCACCCCCACGCCTGCCCCGGGGCCAGCCCCACCACAGAGAGGCCGGTTGGTTCCTGCTCACCTCTGTGCCGTCCCTTCCCGACCTGACCCCAGTGCAGGGGATAAGCTTCAGACAAGTCTTTCCATGTCCCTCTGCATGACAATAGACTTCCTCCCCTCTCCCATTCCACAGGCCCACCCACCCGGGACATCCACCTTTGTCATTAGCTCAGGAGAGGATGCAAGATGAGAATCTCTGCTATTGTGTGGGGAGACTCAGTTTCCCGGGTTTCCCCCATGGACACATGTTCTTCAGCTGGGTCTGATTTTCTCCAGACAAGCTGTCTTGGGAAGGATTTGGCCAGCCCTAAGAACCTGAAGGGAAAGGGCGGAGGGGGGTTCTCTCTCTGCCCCCGACAGCCCCGAGCTGGGTCGGTCCCTCAGACCTGGCCAGGGGCAGCCCATCCCCCGGCGCCCTTCCCCGGGGCATCCAAGGGCAGGCTCGGCCCCAGCCCCACCCCAGTCGCCACTGCCCGACCATCGTCCTCCCTCGGGGGGCCTGGGCAGGACAGGGACCCGGCTGTGGGAGGCCTCCAGATCTCAGGCCTGGCACACCGTTTACCAGGCTGCTTCCTCCTCTGACGGGGGCCCAGCACACGCCCCAGGAGACTTGGCAGCCGCCCCCAGGGCTCTATCCTCTGCAACTCGTCCCCTTGGAAGGGGCCTGGCCCAGGTGCCAGGTTCGGCTGGTCGGCCAGCCTCCTTTGGAGAAATCAGGCAAGCCGAGCCAGGCTTGCAGTGGCCCTGGCGTGACACCTGCCACCTCAGGCAGAGGGCCTCCCGCGTGCCCTCCATGGCGGGTTTCTCCCCGGAGCCGTGGCCTGGGCACTAGGAAGGCCGGGCCTCCCCGACTCCCGGGAGGAGGGGCTAGCCCACTTGCGCCCTGGCCCCCAAACCCTCTGGTGCCATCTGCCTGTCTCGGCACTTCTGACTCCACAGAGCCTTTCCTACATCTGGGCTGCCTGCCGTGGCAAAGTGCAGGCGTGGGGTGAGGCCATGGCTTTGTCTTTCCAGGAAAAAATGAGCCCCTGGCCGAAGCAGCAGGCCCAGGCAGAGCCTTGAGCTTGAAGCCCAGTAGGTCTGTGGCCCTCAGGGCCAGAGCCATGCTTTCAAGGCAGGGAAGCGGCCTGCAAGCTGAGTGGGAGTGGGGGAGGGGAGGGATACAGCTGAAGCCGAGTCCAGAAGGGCGGCGATGGAAGAGCTGCAGCTGGGTCAGAGCCTGGAGGGAGGGCGGGGCCTTCACTGAGGACCCCACGCCCCCCGAGGCCAGCCCTAGGCCCCGGCGGTCGCGCATGCGCCCTTAGCCTGTGCGGTGTGTGGGGGCTTGAACCCAAGCCCGCAGGGCTCCCGGAGCGGCCAGAGAAAGAAGGGCCCATGGAGAGGTAGGCGAGGTGGGCAGGGGGCGCCACCTTACTCTCCTCAGCTCCCTGAGGGAGAGAGACAGAGACAGAGACAGAGAGAGAGATCCCTGACCTCTGAGTCTCTGCCTCCACCGCTGGCTGGTGCCAACTCACGCGCCATCCCACTTCCAGCCATCACCCCCACGCCTGCCCCGGGGCCAGCCCCACCACAGAGAGGCCGGTTGGTTCCTGCTCACCTCTGTGCCGTCCCTTCCCGACCTGACCCCAGTGCAGGGGATAAGCTTCAGACAAGTCTTTCCATGTCCCTCTGCATGACAATAGACTTCCTCCCCTCTCCCATTCCACAGGCCCACCCACCCGGGACATCCACCTTTGTCATTAGCTCAGGAGAGGATGCAAGATGAGAATCTCTGCTATTGTGTGGGGAGACTCAGTTTCCCGGGTTTCCCCCATGGACACATGTTCTTCAGCTGGGTCTGATTTTCTCCAGACAAGCTGTCTTGGGAAGGATTTGGCCAGCCCTAAGAACCTGAAGGGAAAGGGCGGAGGGGGGTTCTCTCTCTGCCCCCGACAGCCCCGAGCTGGGTCGGTCCCTCAGACCTGGCCAGGGGCAGCCCATCCCCCGGCGCCCTTCCCCGGGGCATCCAAGGGCAGGCTCGGCGCCAGCCCCACCCCAGTCGCCACTGCCCGACCATCGTCCTCCCTCGGGGGGCCTGGGCAGGACAGGGACCCGGCTGTGGGAGGCCTCCAGATCTCAGGCCTGGCACACCGTTTACCAGGCTGCTTCCTCCTCTGACGGGGGCCCAGCACACGCCCCAGGAGACTTGGCAGCCGCCCCCAGGGCTCTATCCTCTGCAACTCGTCCCCTTGGAAGGGGCCTGGCCCAGGTGCCAGGTTCGGCTGGTTGGCCAGCCTCCTTTGGAGAAAGCAGGCAAGCCGAGCCAGGCTTGCAGTGGCCCTGGCGTGACACCTGCCACCTCAGGCAGAGGGCCTCCCGCGTGCCCTCCATGGCGGGTTTCTCCCCGGAGCCGTGGCCTGGGCACTAGGAAGGCCGGGCCTCCCCGACTCCCGGGAGGAGGGGCTAGCCCAGTTGCGCCCTGGCCCCCAAACCCTCTGGTGCCATCTGCCTGTCTCGGCACTTCTGACTCCACAGAGCCTTTCCTACATCTGGGCTGCCTGCCGTGGCAAAGCGCAGGCGTGGGGTGAGGCCATGGCTTTGTCTTTCCAGGAAAAAATGAGCCCCTGGCCGAAGCAGCAGGCCCAGGCAGAGCCTTGAGCTTGAAGCCCAGTAGGTCTGTGGCCCTCAGGGCCAGAGCAATGCTTTCAAGACAAGGAAGCGGCCTGCAAGCTGGGTGGGAGTGGGGGAGGGGAGGGAGACAGCTGAAGCCGAGTCCAGAAGGGCGGCGATGGAAGAGCTGCAGCTGGGTCAGAGCCTGGAGGGAGGGCGGGGCCTTCACTGAGGACCCCCCCACCCCCCCGAGACCAGCCCTAGGCCCCGGCGGTCGCGCATGCGCCCTTGGCCTGTGCGGTGTGTGGGGGCTTGAACCCAAGCCCGCAGGGCTCCCGGAGCGGCCAGAGAAAGAAGGGCCCATGGAGAGGTAGGCGAGGTGGGCAGGGGGCGCCACCTTACTCTCCTCAGCTCCCTGAGGGAGAGAGACAGAGACAGAGACAGAGAGAGAGATCCCTGACCTCTGAGTCTCTGCCTCCACCGCTGGCTGGTGCCAACTCACGCGCCATCCCACTTCCAGCCATCACCCCCACGCCTGCCCCGGGGCCAGCCCCACCACAGAGAGGCCGGTTGGTTCCTGCTCACCTCTGTGCCGTCCCTTCCCGACCTGACCCCAGTGCAGGGGATAAGCTTCAGACAAGTCTTTCCATGTCCCTCTGCATGACAATAGACTTCCTCCCCTCTCCCATTCCACAGGCCCACCCACCCGGGACATCCACCTTTGTCATTAGCTCAGGAGAGGATGCAAGATGAGAATCTCTGCTATTGTGTGGGGAGACTCAGTTTCCCGGGTTTCCCCCATGGACACATGTTCTTCAGCTGGGTCTGATTTTCTCCAGACAAGCTGTCTTGGGAAGGATTTGGCCAGCCCTAAGAACCTGAAGGGAAAGGGCGGAGGGGGGTTCTCTCTCTGCCCCCGACAGCCCCGAGCTGGGTCGGTCCCTCAGACCTGGCCAGGGGCAGCCCATCCCCCGGCGCCCTTCCCCGGGGCATCCAAGGGCAGGCTCGGCGCCAGCCCCACCCCAGTCGCCACTGCCCGACCATCGTCCTCCCTCGGGGGGCCTGGGCAGGACAGGGACCCGGCTGTGGGAGGCCTCCAGATCTCAGGCCTGGCACACCGTTTACCAGGCTGCTTCCTCCTCTGACGGGGGCCCAGCACACGCCCCAGGAGACTTGGCAGCCGCCCCCAGGGCTCTATCCTCTGCAACTCGTCCCCTTGGAAGGGGCCTGGCCCAGGTGCCAGGTTCGGCTGGTCGGCCAGCCTCCTTTGGAGAAAGCAGGCAAGCCGAGCCAGGCTTGCAGTGGCCCTGGCGTGACACCTGCCACCTCAGGCAGAGGGCCTCCCGCGTGCCCTCCATGGCGGGTTTCTCCCCGGAGCCGTGGCCTGGGCACTAGGAAGGCCGGGCCTCCCCGACTCCCGGGAGGAGGGGCTAGCCCACTTGCGCCCTGGCCCCCAAACCCTCTGGTGCCATCTGCCTGTCTCGGCACTTCTGACTCCACAGAGCCTTTCCTACATCTGGGCTGCCTGCCGTGGCAAAGTGCAGGCGTGGGGTGAGGCCATGGCTTTGTCTTTCCAGGAAAAAATGAGCCCCTGGCCGAAGCAGCAGGCCCAGGCAGAGCCTTGAGCTTGAAGCCCAGTAGGGCTGTGGCCCTCAGGGCCAGACCCATGCTTTCAAGGCAGGGAAGCGGCCTGCAAGCTGAGTGGGAGTGGGGGAGGGGAGGGAGACAGCTGAAGCCGAGTCCAGAAGGGCGGCGATGGAAGAGCTGCAGCTGGGTCAGAGCCTGGAGGGAGGGCGGGGCCTTCACTGAGGACCCCCCCCCCCCCGAGGCCAGCCCTAGGCCCCGGCGGTCGCGCATGTGCCCTTGGCCTGTGCGGTGTGTGGGGGCTTGAACCCAAGCCCGCAGGGCTCCCGGAGCGGCCAGAGAAAGAAGGGCCCATGGAGAGGTAGGCGAGGTGGGCAGGGGGCGCCACCTTACTCTCCTCAGCTCCCTGAGGGAGAGAGACAGAGACAGAGACAGAGAGAGAGATCCCTGACCTCTGAGTCTCTGCCTCCACCGCTGGCTGGTGCCAACTCAGGCGCCATCCCACTTCCAGCCATCACCCCCACGCCTGCCCCGGGGCCAGCCCCACCACAGAGAGGCCGGTTGGTTCCTGCTCACCTCTGTGCCATCCCTTCCCGACCTGACCCCAGTGCAGGGGATAAGCTTCAGACAAGTCTTTCCATGTCCCTCTGCATGACAATAGACTTCCTCCCCTCTCCCATTCCACAGGCCCACCCACCCGGGACATCCACCTTTGTCATTAGCTCAGGAGAGGATGCAAGATGAGAATCTCTGCTATTGTGTGGGGAGACTCAGTTTCCCGGGTTTCCCCCATGGACACATGTTCTTCAGCTGGGTCTGATTTTCTCCAGACAAGCTGTCTTGGGAAGGATTTGGCCAGCCCTAAGAACCTGAAGGGAAAGGGCGGAGGGGGGTTCTCTCTCTGCCCCCGACAGCCCCGAGCTGGGTCGGTCCCTCAGACCTGGCCAGGGGCAGCCCATCCCCCGGCGCCCTTCCCCGGGGCATCCAAGGGCAGGCTCGGCGCCAGCCCCACCCCGCTCGCCACTGCCCGACCATCGTCCTCCCTCGGGGGGCCTGGGCAGGACAGGGACCCGGCTGTGGGAGGCCTCCAGATCTCAGGCCTGGCACACCGTTTACCAGGCTGGTTCCTCCTCTGACGGGGGCCCAGCACACGCCCCAGGAGACTTGGCAGCCGCCCCCAGGGCTCTATCCTCTGCAACTCGTCCCCTTGGAAGGGGCCTGGCCCAGGTGCCAGGTTCGGCTGGTCGCCCAGCCTCCTTTGGAGAAAGCAGGCAAGCCGAGCCAGGCTTGCAGTGGCCCTGGCGTGACACCTGCCACCTCAGGCAGAGGGCCTCCCGCGTGCCCTCCATGGCGGGTTTCTCCCCGGAGCCGTGGCCTGGGCACTAGGAAGGCCGGGCCTCCCCGACTCCCGGGAGGAGGGGCTAGCCCACTTGCGCCCTGGCCCCCAAACCCTCTGGTGCCATCTGCCTGTCTCGGCACTTCTGACTCCACAGAGCCTTTCCTACATCTGGGCTGCCTGCCGTGGCAAAGTGCAGGCGTGGGGTGAGGCCATGGCTTTGTCTTTCCAGGAAAAAATGAGCCCCTGGCCGAAGCAGCAGGCCCAGGCAGAGCCTTGAGCTTGAAGCCCAGTAGGTCTGTGGCCCTCAGGGCCAGAGCCATGCTTTCAAGGCAGGGAAGCGGCCTGCAAGCTGAGTGGGAGTGGGGGAGGGGAGGGAGACAGCTGAAGCCGAGTCCAGAAGGGCAGCGATGGAAGAGCTGCAGCTGGGTCAGAGCCTGGAGGGAGGGCGGGGCCTTCACTGAGGACCCCACGCCCCCCGAGGCCAGCCCTAGGCCCCGGCGGTCGCGCATGCGCCCTTAGCCTGTGCGGTGTGTGGGGGCTTGAACCCAAGCCCGCAGGGCTCCCGGAGCGGCCAGAGAAAGAAGGGCCCATGGAGAGGTAGGCGAGGTGGGCAGGGGGCGCCACCTTACTCTCCTCAGCTCCCTGAGGGAGAGAGACAGAGACAGAGACAGAGAGAGAGATCCCTGACCTCTGAGTCTCTGCCTCCACCGCTGGCTGGTGCCAACTCACGCGCCATCCCACTTCCAGCCATCACCCCCACGCCTGCCCCGGGGCCAGCCCCACCACAGAGAGGCCGGTTGGTTCCTGCTCACCTCTGTGCCGTCCCTTCCCGACCTGACCCCAGTGCAGGGGATAAGCTTCAGACAAGTCTTTCCATGTCCCTCTGCATGACAATAGACTTCCTCCCCTCTCCCATTCCACAGGCCCACCCACCCGGGACATCCACCTTTGTCATTAGCTCAGGAGAGGATGCAAGATGAGAATCTCTGCTATTGTGTGGGGAGACTCAGTTTCCCGGGTTTCCCCCATGGACACATGTTCTTCAGCTGGGTCTGATTTTCTCCAGACAAGCTGTCTTGGGAAGGATTTGGCCAGCCCTAAGAACCTGAAGGGAAAGGGCGGAGGGGGGTTCTCTCTCTGCCCCCGACAGCCCCGAGCTGGGTCGGTCCCTCAGACCTGGCCAGGGGCAGCCCATCCCCCGGCGCCCTTCCCCGGGGCATCCAAGGGCAGGCTCGGCGCCAGCCCCACCCCAGTCGCCACTGCCCGACCATCGTCCTCCCTCGGGGGGCCTGGGCAGGACAGGGACCCGGCTGTGGGAGGCCTCCAGATCTCAGGCCTGGCACACCGTTTACCAGGCTGCTTCCTCCTCTGACGGGGGCCCAGCACACGCCCCAGGAGACTTGGCAGCCGCCCACAGGGCTCTATCCTCTGCAACTCGTCCCCTTGGAAGGGGCCTGGCCCAGGTGCCAGGTTCGGCTGGTTGGCCAGCCTCCTTTGGAGAAAGCAGGCAAGCCGAGCCAGGCTTGCAGTGGCCCTGGCGTGACACCTGCCACCTCAGGCAGAGGGCCTCCCGCGTGCCCTCCATGGCGGGTTTCTCCCCGGAGCCGTGGCCTGGGCACTAGGAAGGCCGGGCCTCCCCGACTCCCGGGAGGAGGGGCTAGCCCAGTTGCGCCCTGGCCCCCAAACCCTCTGGTGCCATCTGCCTGTCTCGGCACTTCTGACTCCACAGAGCCTTTCCTACATCTGGGCTGCCTGCCGTGGCAAAGCGCAGGCGTGGGGTGAGGCCATGGCTTTGTCTTTCCAGGAAAAAATGAGCCCCTGGCCGAAGCAGCAGGCCCAGGCAGAGCCTTGAGCTTGAAGCCCAGTAGGTCTGTGGCCCTCAGGGCCAGAGCAATGCTTTCAAGGCAGGGAAGCGGCCTGCAAGCTGAGTGGGAGTGGGGGAGGGGAGGGAGACAGCTGAAGCCGAGTCCAGAAGGGCGGCGATGGAAGAGCTGCAGCTGGGTCAGAGCCTGGAGGGAGGGCGGGGCCTTCACTGAGGACCCCCCCGCCCCCCCGAGACCAGCCCTAGGCCCCGGCGGTCGCGCATGCGCCCTTGGCCTGTGCGGTGTGTGGGGGCTTGAACCCAAGCCCGCAGGGCTCCCAGAGCGGCCAGAGAAAGAAGGGCCCATGGAGAGGTAGGCGAGGTGGGCAGGGGGCGCCACCTTACTCTCCTCAGCTCCCTGAGGGAGAGAGACAGAGACAGAGACAGAGAGAGAGATCCCTGACCTCTGAGTCTCTGCCTCCACCGCTGGCTGGTGCCAACTCACGCGCCATCCCACTTCCAGCCATCACCCCCACGCCTGCCCCGGGGCCAGCCCCACCACAGAGAGGCCGGTTGGTTCCTGCTCACCTCTGTGCCGTCCCTTCCCGACCTGACCCCAGTGCAGGGGATAAGCTTCAGACAAGTCTTTCCATGTCCCTCTGCATGACAATAGACTTCCTCCCCTCTCCCATTCCACAGGCCCACCCACCCGGGACATCCACCTTTGTCATTAGCTCAGGAGAGGATGCAAGATGAGAATCTCTGCTATTGTGTGGGGAGACTCAGTTTCCCGGGTTTCCCCCATGGACACATGTTCTTCAGCTGGGTCTGATTTTCTCCAGACAAGCTGTCTTGGGAAGGATTTGGCCAGCCCTAAGAACCTGAAGGGAAAGGGCGGAGGGGGGTTCTCTCTCTGCCCCCGACAGCCCCGAGCTGGGTCGGTCCCTCAGACCTGGCCAGTGGCAGCCCATCCCCCGGCGCCCTTCCCCGGGGCATCCAAGGGCAGGCTCGGCGCCAGCCCCACCCCGCTCGCCACTGCCCGACCATCGTCCTCCCTCGGGGGGCCTGGGCAGGACAGGGACCCGGCTGTGGGAGGCCTCCAGATCTCAGGCCTGGCACACCGTTTACCAGGCTGCTTCCTCCTCTGACGGGGGCCCAGCACACGCCCCAGGAGACTTGGCAGCCGCCCCCAGGGCTCTATCCTCTGCAACTCGTCCCCTTGGAAGGGGCCTGGCCCAGGTGCCAGGTTCGGCTGGTCGGCCAGCCTCCTTTGGAGAAAGCAGGCAAGCCGAGCCAGGCTTGCAGTGGCCCTGGCGTGACACCTGCCACCTCAGGCAGAGGGCCTCCCGCGTGCCCTCCATGGCGGGTTTCTCCCCGGAGCCGTGGCCTGGGCACTAGGAAGGCCGGGCCTCCCCGACTCCCGGGAGGAGGGGCTAGCCCAGTTGCGCCCTGGCCCCCAAACCCTCTGGTGCCATCTGCCTGTCTCGGCACTTCTGACTCCACAGAGCCTTTCCTACATCTGGGCTGCCTGCCGTGGCAAAGTGCAGGCGTGGGGTGAGGCCATGGCTTTGTCTTTCCAGGAAAAAATGAGCCCCTGGCCGAAGCAGCAGGCCCAGGCAGAGCCTTGAGCTTGAAGCCCAGTAGGTCTGTGGCCCTCAGGGCCAGAGCCATGCTTTCAAGGCAGGGAAGCGGCCTGCAAGCTGAGTGGGAGTGGGGGAGGGGAGGGAGACAGCTGAAGCCGAGTCCAGAAGGGCGGCGATGGAAGAGCTGCAGCTGGGTCAGAGCCTGGAGGGAGGGCGGGGCCTTCACTGAGGACCCCACGCCCCCCGAGGCCAGCCCTAGGCCCCGGCGGTCGCGCATGCGCCCTTAGCCTGTGCGGTGTGTGGGGGCTTGAACCCAAGCCCGCAGGGCTCCCGGAGCGGCCAGAGAAAGAAGGGCCCATGGAGAGGTAGGCGAGGTGGGCAGGGGGCGCCACCTTACTCTCCTCAGCTCCCTGAGGGAGAGAGACAGAGACAGAGACAGAGAGAGAGATCCCTGACCTCTGAGTCTCTGCCTCCACCGCTGGCTGGTGCCAACTCACGCGCCATCCCACTTCCAGCCATCACCCCCACGCCTGCCCCGGGGCCAGCCCCACCACAGAGAGGCCGGTTGGTTCCTGCTCACCTCTGTGCCGTCCCTTCCCGACCTGACCCCAGTGCAGGGGATAAGCTTCAGACAAGTCTTTCCATGTCCCTCTGCATGACAATAGACTTCCTCCCCTCTCCCATTCCACAGGCCCACCCACCCGGGACATCCACCTTTGTCATTAGCTCAGGAGAGGATGCAAGATGAGAATCTCTGCTATTGTGTGGGGAGACTCAGTTTCCCGGGTTTCCCCCATGGACACATGTTCTTCAGCTGGGTCTGATTTTCTCCAGACAAGCTGTCTTGGGAAGGATTTGGCCAGCCCTAAGAACCTGAAGGGAAAGGGCGGAGGGGGGTTCTCTCTCTGCCCCCGACAGCCCCGAGCTGGGTCGGTCCCTCAGACCTGGCCAGGGGCAGCCCATCCCCCGGCGCCCTTCCCCGGGGCATCCAAGGGCAGGCTCGGCGCCAGCCCCACCCCGCTCGCCACTGCCCGACCATCGTCCTCCCTCGGGGGGCCTGGGCAGGACAGGGACCCGGCTGTGGGAGGCCTCCAGATCTCAGGCCTGGCACACCGTTTACCAGGCTGCTTCCTCCTCTGACGGGGGCCCAGCACACGCCCCAGGAGACTTGGCAGCCGCCCCCAGGGCTCTATCCTCTGCAACTCGTCCCCTTGGAAGGGGCCTGGCCCAGGTGCCAGGTTCGGCTGGTCGGCCAGCCTCCTTTGGAGAAAGCAGGCAAGCCGAGCCAGGCTTGCAGTGGCCCTGGCGTGACACCTGCCACCTCAGGCAGAGGGCCTCCCGCGTGCCCTCCATGGCGGGTTTCTCCCCGGAGCCGTGGCCTGGGCACTAGGAAGGCCGGGCCTCCCCGACTCCCGGGAGGAGGGGCTAGCCCAGTTGCGCCCTGGCCCCCAAACCCTCTGGTGCCATCTGCCTGTCTCGGCACTTCTGACTCCACAGAGCCTTTCCTACATCTGGGCTGCCTGCCGTGGCAAAGTGCAGGCGTGGGGTGAGGCCATGGCTTTGTCTTTCCAGGAAAAAATGAGCCCCTGGCCGAAGCAGCAGGCCCAGGCAGAGCCTTGAGCTTGAAGCCCAGTAGGTCTGTGGCCCTCAGGGCCAGAGCCATGCTTTCAAGGCAGGGAAGCGGCCTGCAAGCTGAGTGGGAGTGGGGGAGGGGAGGGAGACAGCTGAAGCCGAGTCCAGAAGGGCGGCGATGGAAGAGCTGCAGCTGGGTCAGAGCCTGGAGGGAGGGCGGGGCCTTCACTGAGGACCCCACGCCCCCCGAGGCCAGCCCTAGGCCCCGGCGGTCGCGCATGCGCCCTTAGCCTGTGCGGTGTGTGGGGGCTTGAACCCAAGCCCGCAGGGCTCCCGGAGCGGCCAGAGAAAGAAGGGCCCATGGAGAGGTAGGCGAGGTGGGCAGGGGGCGCCACCTTACTCTCCTCAGCTCCCTGAGGGAGAGAGACAGAGACAGAGACAGAGAGAGAGATCCCTGACCTCTGAGTCTCTGCCTCCACCGCTGGCTGGTGCCAACTCACGCGCCATCCCACTTCCAGCCATCACCCCCACGCCTGCCCCGGGGCCAGCCCCACCACAGAGAGGCCGGTTGGTTCCTGCTCACCTCTGTGCCGTCCCTTCCCGACCTGACCCCAGTGCAGGGGATAAGCTTCAGACAAGTCTTTCCATGTCCCTCTGCATGACAATAGACTTCCTCCCCTCTCCCATTCCACAGGCCCACCCACCCGGGACATCCACCTTTGTCATTAGCTCAGGAGAGGATGCAAGATGAGAATCTCTGCTATTGTGTGGGGAGACTCAGTTTCCCGGGTTTCCCCCATGGACACATGTTCTTCAGCTGGGTCTGATTTTCTCCAGACAAGCTGTCTTGGGAAGGATTTGGCCAGCCCTAAGAACCTGAAGGGAAAGGGCGGAGGGGGGTTCTCTCTCTGCCCCCGACAGCCCCGAGCTGGGTCGGTCCCTCAGACCTGGCCAGGGGCAGCCCATCCCCCGGCGCCCTTCCCCGGGGCATCCAAGGGCAGGCTCGGCGCCAGCCCCACCCCGCTCGCCACTGCCCGACCATCGTCCTCCCTCGGGGGGCCTGGGCAGGACAGGGACCCGGCTGTGGGAGGCCTCCAGATCTCAGGCCTGGCACACCGTTTACCAGGCTGCTTCCTCCTCTGACGGGGGCCCAGCACACGCCCCAGGAGACTTGGCAGCCGCCCCCAGGGCTCTATCCTCTGCAACTCGTCCCCTTGGAAGGGGCCTGGCCCAGGTGCCAGGTTCGGCTGGTCGGCCAGCCTCCTTTGGAGAAAGCAGGCAAGCCGAGCCAGGCTTGCAGTGGCCCTGGCGTGACACCTGCCACCTCAGGCAGAGGGCCTCCCGCGTGCCCTCCATGGCGGGTTTCTCCCCGGAGCCGTGGCCTGGGCACTAGGAAGGCCGGGCCTCCCCGACTCCCGGGAGGAGGGGCTAGCCCACTTGCGCCCTGGCCCCCAAACCCTCTGGTGCCATCTGCCTGTCTCGGCACTTCTGACTCCACAGAGCCTTTCCTACATCTGGGCTGCCTGCCGTGGCAAAGTGCAGGCGTGGGGTGAGGCCATGGCTTTGTCTTTCCAGGAAAAAATGAGCCCCTGGCCGAAGCAGCAGGCCCAGGCAGAGCCTTGAGCTTGAAGCCCAGTAGGTCTGTGGCCCTCAGGGCCAGAGCCATGCTTTCAAGGCAGGGAAGCGGCCTGCAAGCTGAGTGGGAGTGGGGGAGGGGAGGGAGACAGCTGAAGCCGAGTCCAGAAGGGCGGCGATGGAAGAGCTGCAGCTGGGTCAGAGCCTGGAGGGAGGGCGGGGCCTTCACTGAGGACCCCCCCCCCGAGGCCAGCCCTAGGCCCCGGCGGTCGCGCATGCGCCCTTGGCCTGTGCGGTGTGTGGGGGCTTGAACCCAAGCCCGCAGGGCTCCCGGAGCGGCCAGAGAAAGAAGGGCCCATGGAGAGGTAGGCGAGGTGGGCAGGGGGCGCCACCTTACTCTCCTCAGCTCCCTGAGGGAGAGAGAGAGAGACAGAGACAGAGAGAGAGATCCCTGACCTCTGAGTCTCTGCCTCCACCGCTGGCTGGTGCCAACTCAGGCGCCATCCCACTTCCAGCCATCACCCCCACGCCTGCCCCGGGGCCAGCCCCACCACAGAGAGGCCGGTTGGTTCCTGCTCACCTCTGTGCCGTCCCTTCCCGACCTGACCCCAGTGCAGGGGATAAGCTTCAGACAAGTCTTTCCATGTCCCTCTGCATGACAATAGACTTCCTCCCCTCTCCCATTCCACAGGCCCACCCACCCGGGACATCCACCTTTGTCATTAGCTCAGGAGAGGATGCAAGATGAGAATCTCTGCTATTGTGTGGGGAGACTCAGTTTCCCGGGTTTCCCCCATGGACACATGTTCTTCAGCTGGGTCTGATTTTCTCCAGACAAGCTGTCTTGGGAAGGATTTGGCCAGCCCTAAGAACCTGAAGGGAAAGGGCGGAGGGGGGTTCTCTCTCTGCCCCCGACAGCCCCGAGCTGGGTCGGTCCCTCAGACCTGGCCAGGGGCAGCCCATCCCCCGGCGCCCTTCCCCGGGGCATCCAAGGGCAGGCTCGGCGCCAGCCCCACCCCGCTCGCCACTGCCCGACCATCGTCCTCCCTCGGGGGGCCTGGGCAGGACAGGGACCCGGCTGTGGGAGGCCTCCAGATGTCAGGCCTGGCACACCGTTTACCAGGCTGCTTCCTCCTCTGACGGGGGCCCAGCACACGCCCCAGGAGACTTGGCAGCCGCCCCCAGGGCTCTATCCTCTGCAACTCGTCCCCTTGGAAGGGGCCTGGCCCAGGTGCCAGGTTCGGCTGGTCGGCCAGCCTCCTTTGGAGAAAGCAGGCAAGCCGAGCCAGGCTTGCAGTGGCCCTGGCGTGACACCTGCCACCTCAGGCAGAGGGCCTCCCGCGTGCCCTCCATGGCGGGTTTCTCCCCGGAGCCGTGGCCTGGGCACTAGGAAGGCCGGGCCTCCCCGACTCCCGGGAGGAGGGGCTAAACCACTTGCGCCCTGGCACCCAAACCCTCTGGTGCCATCTGCCTGTCTCGGCACTTCTGACTCCACAGAGCCTTTCCTACATCTGGGCTGCCTGCCGTGGCAAAGTGCAGGCGTGGGGTGAGGCCATGGCTTTGTCTTTCCAGGAAAAAATGAGCCCCTGGCCGAAGCAGCAGGCCCAGGCAGAGCCTTGAGCTTGAAGCCCAGTAGGTCTGTGGCCCTCAGTGCCAGAGCCATGCTTTCAAGGCAGGGAAGCGGCCTGCAAGCTGAGTGGGAGTGGGGGAGGGGAGGGAGACAGCTGAAGCCGAGTCCAGAAGGGCGGCGATGGAAGAGCTGCAGCTGGGTCAGAGCCTGGAGGGAGGGCGGGGCCTTCACTGAGGACCCCCCCCCCCCCCCCCCGATACCAGTCCTAGGCCCGGGCGGTCGCGCATGCGCCCTTGGCCTGTGGGGTGTGTGGGGGCTTGAACCCAAGCCCGCAGGGCTCCCGGAGCGGCCAGAGAAAGAAGGGCCCATGGAGAGGTAGGCGAGGTGGGCAGGGGGCGCCACCTTACTCTCCTCAGCTCCCTGAGGGAGAGAGAGAGAGACAGAGACAGAGAGAGAGATCCCTGACCTCTGAGTCTCTGCCTCCACCGCTGGCTGGTGCCAACTCAGGCGCCATCCCACTTCCAGCCATCACCCCCACGCCTGCCCCGGGGCCAGCCCCACCACAGAGAGGCCGGTTGGTTCCTGCTCACCTCTGTGCCGTCCCTTCCTGACCTGACCCCAGTGCAGGGGATAAGCTTCAGACAAGTCTTTCCATGTCCCTCTGCATGACAATAGACTTCCTCCCCTCTCCCATTCCACAGGCCCACCCACCCGGGAATCCACCTTTGTCATTAGCTCAGGAGAGGATGCAAGATGAGAATCTCTGCTATTGTGTGGGGAGACTCAGTTTCCCGGGTTTCCCCCATGGACACATGTTCTTCAGCTGGGTCTGATTTTCTCCAGACAAGCTGTCTTGGGAAGGATTTGGCCAGCCCTAAGAACCTGAAGGGAAAGGGCGGAGGGGGGTTCTCTCTCTGCCCCCGACAGCCCCGAGCTGGGTCGGTCCCTCAGACCTGGCCAGGGGCAGCCCATCCCCCGGCGCCCTTCCCCGGGGCATCCAAGGGCAGGCTCGGCGCCAGCCCCACCCCGCTCGCCACTGCCCGACCATCGTCCTCCCTCGGGGGGCCTGGGCAGGACAGGGACCCGGCTGTGGGAGGCCTCCAGATCTCAGGCCTGGCACACCGTTTACCAGGCTGCTTCCTCCTCTGACGGGGGCCCAGCACACGCCCCAGGAGACTTGGCAGCCGCCCCCAGGGCTCTATCCTCTGCAACTCGTCCCCTTGGAAGGGGCCTGGCCCAGGTGCCAGGTTCGGCTGGTCAGCCAGCCTCCTTTGGAGAAAGCAGGCAAGCCGAGCCAGGCTTGCAGTGGCCCTGGCGTGACACCTGCCACCTCAGGCAGAGGGCCTCCCGCGTGCCCTCCATGGCGGGTTTCTCCCCGGAGCCGTGGCCTGGGCACTAGGAAGGCCGGGCCTCCCCGACTCCCGGGAGGAGGGGCTAGCCCACTTGCGCCCTGGCCCCCAAACCCTCTGGTGCCATCTGCCTGTCTCGGCACTTCTGTCTCCACAGAGCCTTTCCTACATCTGGGCTGCCTGCCGTGGCAAAGTGCAGGCGTGGGGTGAGGCCATGGCTTTGTCTTTCCAGGAAAAAATGAGCCCCTGGCCGAAGCAGCAGGCCCAGGCAGAGCCTTGAGCTTGAAGCCCAGTAGGTCTGTGGCCCTCAGGGCCAGAGCCATGCTTTCAAGGCAGGGAAGCGGCCTGCAAGCTGAGTGGGAGTGGGGGAGGGGAGGGAGACAGCTGAAGCCGAGTCCAGAAGGGCGGCGATGGAAGAGCTGCAGCTGGGTCAGAGCCTGGAGGGAGGGCGGGGCCTTCACTGAGGACCCCACGCCCCCCGAGGCCAGCCCTAGGCCCCGGCGGTCGCGCATGCGCCCTTAGCCTGTGCGGTGTGTGGGGGCTTGAACCCAAGCCCGCAGGGCTCCCGGAGCGGCCAGAGAAAGAAGGGCCCATGGAGAGGTAGGCGAGGTGGGCAGGGGGCGCCACCTTACTCTCCTCAGCTCCCTGAGGGAGAGAGACAGAGACAGAGACAGAGAGAGAGATCCCTGACCTCTGAGTCTCTGCCTCCACCGCTGGCTGGTGCCAACTCACGCGCCATCCCACTTCCAGCCATCACCCCCACGCCTGCCCCGGGGCCAGCCCCACCACAGAGAGGCCGGTTGGTTCCTGCTCACCTCTGTGCCGTCCCTTCCCGACCTGACCCCAGTGCAGGGGATAAGCTTCAGACAAGTCTTTCCATGTCCCTCTGCATGACAATAGACTTCCTCCCCTCTCCCATTCCACAGGCCCACCCACCCGGGACATCCACCTTTGTCATTAGCTCAGGAGAGGATGCAAGATGAGAATCTCTGCTATTGTGTGGGGAGACTCAGTTTCCCGGGTTTCCCCCATGGACACATGTTCTTCAGCTGGGTCTGATTTTCTCCAGACAAGCTGTCTTGGGAAGGATTTGGCGAGCCCTAAGAACCTGAAGGGAAAGGGCGGAGGGGGGTTCTCTCTCTGCCACCGACAGCCCCGAGCTGGGTCGGTCCCTCAGACCTGGCCAGGGGCAGCCCATCCCCCGGCGCCCTTCCCCGGGGCATCCAAGGGCAGGCTCGGCGCCAGCCCCACCCCAGTCGCCACTGCCCGACCATCGTCCTCCCTCGGGGGGCCTGGGCAGGACAGGGACCCGGCTGTGGGAGGCCTCCAGATCTCAGGCCTGGCACACCGTTTACCAGGCTGCTTCCTCCTCTGACGGGGGCCCAGCACACGCCCCAGGAGACTTGGCAGCCGCCCACAGGGCTCTATCCTCTGCAACTCGTCCCCTTGGAAGGGGCCTGGCCCAGGTGCCAGGTTCGGCTGGTTGGCCAGCCTCCTTTGGAGAAAGCAGGCAAGCCGAGCCAGGCTTGCAGTGGCCCTGGCGTGACACCTGCCACCTCAGGCAGAGGGCCTCCCGCGTGCCCTCCATGGCGGGTTTCTCCCCGGAGCCGTGGCCTGGGCACTAGGAAGGCCGGGCCTCCCCGACTCCCGGGAGGAGGGGCTAGCCCAGTTGCGCCCTGGCCCCCAAACCCTCTGGTGCCATCTGCCTGTCTCGGCACTTCTGACTCCACAGAGCCTTTCCTACATCTGGGCTGCCTGCCGTGGCAAAGCGCAGGCGTGGGGTGAGGCCATGGCTTTGTCTTTCCAGGAAAAAATGAGCCCCTGGCCGAAGCAGCAGGCCCAGGCAGAGCCTTGAGCTTGAAGCCCAGTAGGTCTGTGGCCCTCAGGGCCAGAGCAATGCTTTCAAGGCAGGGAAGCGGCCTGCAAGCTGAGTGGGAGTGGGGGAGGGGAGGGAGACAGCTGAAGCCGAGTCCAGAAGGGCGGCGATGGAAGAGCTGCAGCTGGGTCAGAGCCTGGAGGGAGGGCGGGGCCTTCACTGAGGACCCCCCCCCCCCCCCGAGACCAGCCCTAGGCCCCGGCGGTCGCGCATGCGCCCTTGGCCTGTGCGGTGTGTGGGGGCTTGAACCCAAGCCCGCAGGGCTCCCAGAGCGGCCAGAGAAAGAAGGGCCCATGGAGAGGTAGGCGAGGTGGGCAGGGGGCGCCACCTTACTCTCCTCAGCTCCCTGAGGGAGAGAGACAGAGACAGAGACAGAGAGAGAGATCCCTGACCTCTGAGTCTCTGCCTCCACCGCTGGCTGGTGCCAACTCACGCGCCATCCCACTTCCAGCCATCACCCCCACGCCTGCCCCGGGGCCAGCCCCACCACAGAGAGGCCGGTTGGTTCCTGCTCACCTCTGTGCCGTCCCTTCCCGACCTGACCCCAGTGCAGGGGATAAGCTTCAGACAAGTCTTTCCATGTCCCTCTGCATGACAATAGACTTCCTCCCCTCTCCCATTCCACAGGCCCACCCACCCGGGACATCCACCTTTGTCATTAGCTCAGGAGAGGATGCAAGATGAGAATCTCTGCTATTGTGTGGGGAGACTCAGTTTCCCAGGTTTCCCCCATGGACACATGTTCTTCAGCTGGGTCTGATTTTCTCCAGACAAGCTGTCTTGGGAAGGATTTGGCCAGCCCTAAGAACCTGAAGGGAAAGGGCGGAGGGGGGTTCTCTCTCTGCCCCCGACAGCCCCGAGCTGGGTCGGTCCCTCAGACCTGGCCAGTGGCAGCCCATCCCCCGGCGCCCTTCCCCGGGGCATCCAAGGGCAGGCTCGGCGCCAGCCCCACCCCGCTCGCCACTGCCCGACCATCGTCCTCCCTCGGGGGGCCTGGGCAGGACAGGGACCCGGCTGTGGGAGGCCTCCAGATCTCAGGCCTGGCACACCGTTTACCAGGCTGCTTCCTCCTCTGACGGGGGCCCAGCACACGCCCCAGGAGACTTGGCAGCCGCCCCCAGGGCTCTATCCTCTGCAACTCGTCCCCTTGGAAGGGGCCTGGCCCAGGTGCCAGGTTCGGCTGGTCGGCCAGCCTCCTTTGGAGAAAGCAGGCAAGCCGAGCCAGGCTTGCAGTGGCCCTGGCGTGACACCTGCCACCTCAGGCAGAGGGCCTCCCGCGTGCCCTCCATGGCGGGTTTCTCCCCGGAGCCGTGGCCTGGGCACTAGGAAGGCCGGGCCTCCCCGACTCCCGGGAGGAGGGGCTAGCCCAGTTGCGCCCTGGCACCCAAACCCTCTGGTGCCATCTGCCTGTCTCGGCACTTCTGACTCCACAGAGCCTTTCCTACATCTGGGCTGCCTGCCGTGGCAAAGTGCAGGCGTGGGGTGAGGCCATGGCTTTGTCTTTCCAGGAAAAAATGAGCCCCTGGCCGAAGCAGCAGGCCCAGGCAGAGCCTTGAGCTTGAAGCCCAGTAGGTCTGTGGCCCTCAGGGCCAGAGCCATGCTTTCAAGGCAGGGAAGCGGCCTGCAAGCTGAGTGGGAGTGGGGGAGGGGAGGGAGACAGCTGAAGCCGAGTCCAGAAGGGCGGCGATGGAAGAGCTGCAGCTGGGTCAGAGCCTGGAGGGAGGGCGGGGCCTTCACTGAGGACCCCACGCCCCCCGAGGCCAGCCCTAGGCCCCGGCGGTCGCGCATGCGCCCTTAGCCTGTGCGGTGTGTGGGGGCTTGAACCCAAGCCCGCAGGGCTCCCGGAGCGGCCAGAGAAAGAAGGGCCCATGGAGAGGTAGGCGAGGTGGGCAGGGGGCGCCACCTTACTCTCCTCAGCTCCCTGAGGGAGAGAGACAGAGACAGAGACAGAGAGAGAGATCCCTGACCTCTGAGTCTCTGCCTCCACCGCTGGCTGGTGCCAACTCACGCGCCATCCCACTTCCAGCCATCACCCCCACGCCTGCCCCGGGGCCAGCCCCACCACAGAGAGGCCGGTTGGTTCCTGCTCACCTCTGTGCCGTCCCTTCCCGACCTGACCCCAGTGCAGGGGATAAGCTTCAGACAAGTCTTTCCATGTCCCTCTGCATGACAATAGACTTCCTCCCCTCTCCCATTCCACAGGCCCACCCACCCGGGACATCCACCTTTGTCATTAGCTCAGGAGAGGATGCAAGATGAGAATCTCTGCTATTGTGTGGGGAGACTCAGTTTCCCGGGTTTCCCCCATGGACACATGTTCTTCAGCTGGGTCTGATTTTCTCCAGACAAGCTGTCTTGGGAAGGATTTGGCCAGCCCTAAGAACCTGAAGGGAAAGGGCGGAGGGGGGTTCTCTCTCTGCCCCCGACAGCCCCGAGCTGGGTCGGTCCCTCAGACCTGGCCAGGGGCAGCCCATCCCCCGGCGCCCTTCCCCGGGGCATCCAAGGGCAGGCTCGGCGCCAGCCCCACCCCGCTCGCCACTGCCCGACCATCGTCCTCCCTCGGGGGGCCTGGGCAGGACAGGGACCCGGCTGTGGGAGGCCTCCAGATCTCAGGCCTGGCACACCGTTTACCAGGCTGCTTCCTCCTCTGACGGGGGCCCAGCACACGCCCCAGGAGACTTGGCAGCCGCCCCCAGGGCTCTATCCTCTGCAACTCGTCCCCTTGGAAGGGGCCTGGCCCAGGTGCCAGGTTCGGCTGGTCGGCCAGCCTCCTTTGGAGAAAGCAGGCAAGCCGAGCCAGGCTTGCAGTGGCCCTGGCGTGACACCTGCCACCTCAGGCAGAGGGCCTCCCGCGTGCCCTCCATGGCGGGTTTCTCCCCGGAGCCGTGGCCTGGGCACTAGGAAGGCCGGGCCTCCCCGACTCCCGGGAGGAGGGGCTAGCCCACTTGCGCCCTGGCCCCCAAACCCTCTGGTGCCATCTGCCTGTCTCGGCACTTCTGACTCCACAGAGCCTTTCCTACATCTGGGCTGCCTGCCGTGGCAAAGTGCAGGCGTGGGGTGAGGCCATGGCTTTGTCTTTCCAGGAAAAAATGAGCCCCTGGCCGAAGCAGCAGGCCCAGGCAGAGCCTTGAGCTTGAAGCCCAGTAGGTCTGTGGCCCTCAGGGCCAGAGCCATGCTTTCAAGGCAGGGAAGCGGCCTGCAAGCTGAGTGGGAGTGGGGGAGGGGAGGGAGACAGCTGAAGCCGAGTCCAGAAGGGCGGCGATGGAAGAGCTGCAGCTGGGTCAGAGCCTGGAGGGAGGGCGGGGCCTTCACTGAGGACCCCACGCCCCCCGAGGCCAGCCCTAGGCCCCGGCGGTCGCGCATGCGCCCTTAGCCTGTGCGGTGTGTGGGGGCTTGAACCCAAGCCCGCAGGGCTCCCGGAGCGGCCAGAGAAAGAAGGGCCCATGGAGAGGTAGGCGAGGTGGGCAGGGGGCGCCACCTTACTCTCCTCAGCTCCCTGAGGGAGAGAGACAGAGACAGAGACAGAGAGAGAGATCCCTGACCTCTGAGTCTCTGCCTCCACCGCTGGCTGGTGCCAACTCACGCGCCATCCCACTTCCAGCCATCACCCCCACGCCTGCCCCGGGGCCAGCCCCACCACAGAGAGGCCGGTTGGTTCCTGCTCACCTCTGTGCCGTCCCTTCCCGACCTGACCCCAGTGCAGGGGATAAGCTTCAGACAAGTCTTTCCATGTCCCTCTGCATGACAATAGACTTCCTCCCCTCTCCCATTCCACAGGCCCACCCACCCGGGACATCCACCTTTGTCATTAGCTCAGGAGAGGATGCAAGATGAGAATCTCTGCTATTGTGTGGGGAGACTCAGTTTCCCGGGTTTCCCCCATGGACACATGTTCTTCAGCTGGGTCTGATTTTCTCCAGACAAGCTGTCTTGGGAAGGATTTGGCGAGCCCTAAGAACCTGAAGGGAAAGGGCGGAGGGGGGTTCTCTCTCTGCCACCGACAGCCCCGAGCTGGGTCGGTCCCTCAGACCTGGCCAGGGGCAGCCCATCCCCCGGCGCCCTTCCCCGGGGCATCCAAGGGCAGGCTCGGCGCCAGCCCCACCCCAGTCGCCACTGCCCGACCATCGTCCTCCCTCGGGGGGCCTGGGCAGGACAGGGACCCGGCTGTGGGAGGCCTCCAGATCTCAGGCCTGGCACACCGTTTACCAGGCTGCTTCCTCCTCTGACGGGGGCCCAGCACACGCCCCAGGAGACTTGGCAGCCGCCCACAGGGCTCTATCCTCTGCAACTCGTCCCCTTGGAAGGGGCCTGGCCCAGGTGCCAGGTTCGGCTGGTTGGCCAGCCTCCTTTGGAGAAAGCAGGCAAGCCGAGCCAGGCTTGCAGTGGCCCTGGCGTGACACCTGCCACCTCAGGCAGAGGGCCTCCCGCGTGCCCTCCATGGCGGGTTTCTCCCCGGAGCCGTGGCCTGGGCACTAGGAAGGCCGGGCCTCCCCGACTCCCGGGAGGAGGGGCTAGCCCAGTTGCGCCCTGGCCCCCAAACCCTCTGGTGCCATCTGCCTGTCTCGGCACTTCTGACTCCACAGAGCCTTTCCTACATCTGGGCTGCCTGCCGTGGCAAAGCGCAGGCGTGGGGTGAGGCCATGGCTTTGTCTTTCCAGGAAAAAATGAGCCCCTGGCCGAAGCAGCAGGCCCAGGCAGAGCCTTGAGCTTGAAGCCCAGTAGGTCTGTGGCCCTCAGGGCCAGAGCAATGCTTTCAAGGCAGGGAAGCGGCCTGCAAGCTGAGTGGGAGTGGGGGAGGGGAGGGAGACAGCTGAAGCCGAGTCCAGAAGGGCGGCGATGGAAGAGCTGCAGCTGGGTCAGAGCCTGGAGGGAGGGCGGGGCCTTCACTGAGGACCCCCCCCCCCCCCCGAGACCAGCCCTAGGCCCCGGCGGTCGCGCATGCGCCCTTGGCCTGTGCGGTGTGTGGGGGCTTGAACCCAAGCCCGCAGGGCTCCCAGAGCGGCCAGAGAAAGAAGGGCCCATGGAGAGGTAGGCGAGGTGGGCAGGGGGCGCCACCTTACTCTCCTCAGCTCCCTGAGGGAGAGAGACAGAGACAGAGACAGAGAGAGAGATCCCTGACCTCTGAGTCTCTGCCTCCACCGCTGGCTGGTGCCAACTCACGCGCCATCCCACTTCCAGCCATCACCCCCACGCCTGCCCCGGGGCCAGCCCCACCACAGAGAGGCCGGTTGGTTCCTGCTCACCTCTGTGCCGTCCCTTCCCGACCTGACCCCAGTGCAGGGGATAAGCTTCAGACAAGTCTTTCCATGTCCCTCTGCATGACAATAGACTTCCTCCCCTCTCCCATTCCACAGGCCCACCCACCCGGGACATCCACCTTTGTCATTAGCTCAGGAGAGGATGCAAGATGAGAATCTCTGCTATTGTGTGGGGAGACTCAGTTTCCCAGGTTTCCCCCATGGACACATGTTCTTCAGCTGGGTCTGATTTTCTCCAGACAAGCTGTCTTGGGAAGGATTTGGCCAGCCCTAAGAACCTGAAGGGAAAGGGCGGAGGGGGGTTCTCTCTCTGCCCCCGACAGCCCCGAGCTGGGTCGGTCCCTCAGACCTGGCCAGTGGCAGCCCATCCCCCGGCGCCCTTCCCCGGGGCATCCAAGGGCAGGCTCGGCGCCAGCCCCACCCCGCTCGCCACTGCCCGACCATCGTCCTCCCTCGGGGGGCCTGGGCAGGACAGGGACCCGGCTGTGGGAGGCCTCCAGATCTCAGGCCTGGCACACCGTTTACCAGGCTGCTTCCTCCTCTGACGGGGGCCCAGCACACGCCCCAGGAGACTTGGCAGCCGCCCCCAGGGCTCTATCCTCTGCAACTCGTCCCCTTGGAAGGGGCCTGGCCCAGGTGCCAGGTTCGGCTGGTCGGCCAGCCTCCTTTGGAGAAAGCAGGCAAGCCGAGCCAGGCTTGCAGTGGCCCTGGCGTGACACCTGCCACCTCAGGCAGAGGGCCTCCCGCGTGCCCTCCATGGCGGGTTTCTCCCCGGAGCCGTGGCCTGGGCACTAGGAAGGCCGGGCCTCCCCGACTCCCGGGAGGAGGGGCTAGCCCAGTTGCGCCCTGGCACCCAAACCCTCTGGTGCCATCTGCCTGTCTCGGCACTTCTGACTCCACAGAGCCTTTCCTACATCTGGGCTGCCTGCCGTGGCAAAGTGCAGGCGTGGGGTGAGGCCATGGCTTTGTCTTTCCAGGAAAAAATGAGCCCCTGGCCGAAGCAGCAGGCCCAGGCAGAGCCTTGAGCTTGAAGCCCAGTAGGTCTGTGGCCCTCAGGGCCAGAGCCATGCTTTCAAGGCAGGGAAGCGGCCTGCAAGCTGAGTGGGAGTGGGGGAGGGGAGGGAGACAGCTGAAGCCGAGTCCAGAAGGGCGGCGATGGAAGAGCTGCAGCTGGGTCAGAGCCTGGAGGGAGGGCGGGGCCTTCACTGAGGACCCCACGCCCCCCGAGGCCAGCCCTAGGCCCCGGCGGTCGCGCATGCGCCCTTAGCCTGTGCGGTGTGTGGGGGCTTGAACCCAAGCCCGCAGGGCTCCCGGAGCGGCCAGAGAAAGAAGGGCCCATGGAGAGGTAGGCGAGGTGGGCAGGGGGCGCCACCTTACTCTCCTCAGCTCCCTGAGGGAGAGAGACAGAGACAGAGACAGAGAGAGAGATCCCTGACCTCTGAGTCTCTGCCTCCACCGCTGGCTGGTGCCAACTCACGCGCCATCCCACTTCCAGCCATCACCCCCACGCCTGCCCCGGGGCCAGCCCCACCACAGAGAGGCCGGTTGGTTCCTGCTCACCTCTGTGCCGTCCCTTCCCGACCTGACCCCAGTGCAGGGGATAAGCTTCAGACAAGTCTTTCCATGTCCCTCTGCATGACAATAGACTTCCTCCCCTCTCCCATTCCACAGGCCCACCCACCCGGGACATCCACCTTTGTCATTAGCTCAGGAGAGGATGCAAGATGAGAATCTCTGCTATTGTGTGGGGAGACTCAGTTTCCCGGGTTTCCCCCATGGACACATGTTCTTCAGCTGGGTCTGATTTTCTCCAGACAAGCTGTCTTGGGAAGGATTTGGCCAGCCCTAAGAACCTGAAGGGAAAGGGCGGAGGGGGGTTCTCTCTCTGCCCCCGACAGCCCCGAGCTGGGTCGGTCCCTCAGACCTGGCCAGGGGCAGCCCATCCCCCGGCGCCCTTCCCCGGGGCATCCAAGGGCAGGCTCGGCGCCAGCCCCACCCCGCTCGCCACTGCCCGACCATCGTCCTCCCTCGGGGGGCCTGGGCAGGACAGGGACCCGGCTGTGGGAGGCCTCCAGATCTCAGGCCTGGCACACCGTTTACCAGGCTGCTTCCTCCTCTGACGGGGGCCCAGCACACGCCCCAGGAGACTTGGCAGCCGCCCCCAGGGCTCTATCCTCTGCAACTCGTCCCCTTGGAAGGGGCCTGGCCCAGGTGCCAGGTTCGGCTGGTCGGCCAGCCTCCTTTGGAGAAAGCAGGCAAGCCGAGCCAGGCTTGCAGTGGCCCTGGCGTGACACCTGCCACCTCAGGCAGAGGGCCTCCCGCGTGCCCTCCATGGCGGGTTTCTCCCCGGAGCCGTGGCCTGGGCACTAGGAAGGCCGGGCCTCCCCGACTCCCGGGAGGAGGGGCTAGCCCACTTGCGCCCTGGCCCCCAAACCCTCTGGTGCCATCTGCCTGTCTCGGCACTTCTGACTCCACAGAGCCTTTCCTACATCTGGGCTGCCTGCCGTGGCAAAGTGCAGGCGTGGGGTGAGGCCATGGCTTTGTCTTTCCAGGAAAAAATGAGCCCCTGGCCGAAGCAGCACGCCCAGGCAGAGCCTTCAGCTTGAAGCCCAGTAGGTCTGTGGCCCTCAGGGCCAGAGCCATGCTTTCAAGGCAGGGAAGCGGCCTGCAAGCTGAGTGGGAGTGGGGGAGGGGAGGGAGACAGCTGAAGCCGAGTCCAGAAGGGCGGCGATGGAAGAGCTGCAGCTGGGTCAGAGCCTGGAGGGAGGGCGGGGCCTTCACTGAGGACCCCCCCCCCCCCCCCGAGACCAGACCTAGGCCCCGGCGGTCGCGCATGCGCCCTTGGCCTGTGCGGTGTGTGGGGGCTTGAACCCAAGCCCGCAGGGCTCCCGGAGCGGCCAGAGAAAGAAGGGCCCATGGAGAGGTAGGCGAGGTGGGCAGGGGGCGCCACCTTACTCTCCTCAGCTCCCTGAGGGAGAGAGAGAGAGACAGAGACAGAGAGAGAGATCCCTGACCTCTGAGTCTCTGCCTCCACCGCTGGCTGGTGCCAACTCACGCGCCATCCCACTTCCAGCCATCACCCCCACGCCTGCCCCGGGGCCAGCCCCACCACAGAGAGGCCGGTTGGTTCCTGCTCACCTCTGTGCCGTCCCTTCCCGACCTGACCCCAGTGCAGGGGATAAGCTTCAGACAAGTCTTTCCATGTCCCTCTGCATGACAATAGACTTCCTCCCCTCTCCCATTCCACAGGCCCACCCACCCGGGACATCCACCTTTGTCATTAGCTCAGGAGAGGATGCAAGATGAGAATCTCTGCTATTGTGTGGGGAGACTCAGTTTCCCGGGTTTCCCCCATGGACACATGTTCTTCAGCTGGGTCTGATTTTCTCCAGACAAGCTGTCTTGGGAAGGATTTGGCCAGCCCTAAGAACCTGAAGGGAAAGGGCGGAGGGGGGTTCTCTCTCTGCCCCCGACAGCCCCGAGCTGGGTCGGTCCCTCAGACCTGGCCAGGGGCAGCCCATCCCCCGGCGCCCTTCCCCGGGGCATCCAAGGGCAGGCTCGGCGCCAGCCCCACCCCGCTCGCCACTGCCCGACCATCGTCCTCCCTCGGGGGGCCTGGGCAGGACAGGGACCCGGCTGTGGGAGGCCTCCAGATCTCAGGCCTGGCACACCGTTTACCAGGCTGCTTCCTCCTCTGACGGGGGCCCAGCACACGCCCCAGGAGACTTGGCAGCCGCCCCCAGGGCTCTATCCTCTGCAACTCGTCCCCTTGGAAGGGGCCTGGCCCAGGTGCCAGGTTCGGCTGGTCGGCCAGCCTCCTTTGGAGAAAGCAGGCAAGCCGAGCCAGGCTTGCAGTGGCCCTGGCGTGACACCTGCCACCTCAGGCAGAGGGCCTCCCGCGTGCCCTCCATGGCGGGTTTCTCCCCGGAGCCGTGGCCTGGGCACTAGGAAGGCCGGGCCTCCCCGACTCCCGGGAGGAGGGGCTAGCCCACTTGCGCCCTGGCCCCCAAACCCTCTGGTGCCATCTGCCTGTCTCGGCACTTCTGACTCCACAGAGCCTTTCCTACATCTGGGCTGCCTGCCGTGGCAAAGTGCAGGCGTGGGGTGAGGCCATGGCTTTGTCTTTCCAGGAAAAAATGAGCCCCTGGCCGAAGCAGCAGGCCCAGGCAGAGCCTTGAGCTTGAAGCCCAGTAGGTCTGTGGCCCTCAGGGCCAGAGCCATGCTTTCAAGGCAGGGAAGCGGCCTGCAAGCTGAGTGGGAGTGGGGGAGGGGAGGGAGACAGCTGAAGCCGAGTCCAGAAGGGCGGCGATGGAAGAGCTGCAGCTGGGTCAGAGCCTGGAGGGAGGGCGGGGCCTTCACTGAGGACCCCCCCACCCCCCCGAGACCAGCCCTAGGCCCCGGCGGTCGCGCATGCGCCCTTGGCCTGTGCGGTGTGTGGGGGCTTGAACCCAAGCCCGCAGGGCTCCCGGAGCGGCCAGAGAAAGAAGGGCCCATGGAGAGGTAGGCGAGGTGGGCAGGGGGCGCCACCTTACTCTCCTCAGCTCCCTGAGGGAGAGAGAGAGAGACAGAGACAGAGAGAGAGATCCCTGACCTCTGAGTCTCTGCCTCCACCGCTGGCTGGTGCCAACTCAGGCGCCATCCCACTTCCAGCCATCACCCCCACGCCTGCCCCGGGGCCAGCCCCACCACAGAGAGGCCGGTTGGTTCCTGCTCACCTCTGTGCCGTCCCTTCCCGACCTGACCCCAGTGCAGGGGATAAGCTTCAGACAAGTCTTTCCATGTCCCTCTGCATGACAATAGACTTCCTCCCCTCTCCCATTCCACAGGCCCACCCACCCGGGACATCCACCTTTGTCATTAGCTCAGGAGAGGATGCAAGATGAGAATCTCTGCTATTGTGTGGGGAGACTCAGTTTCCCGGGTTTCCCCCATGGACACATGTTCTTCAGCTGGGTCTGATTTTCTCCAGACAAGCTGTCTTGGGAAGGATTTGGCCAGCCCTAAGAACCTGAAGGGAAAGGGCGGAGGGGGGTTCTCTCTCTGCCCCCAACAGCCCCGAGCTGGGTCGGTCCCTCAGACCTGGCCAGGGGCAGCCCATCCCCCGGCGCCCTTCCCCGGGGCATCCAAGGGCAGGCTCGGCGCCAGCCCCACCCCGCTCGCCACTGCCCGACCATCGTCCTCCCTCGGGGGGCCTGGGCAGGACAGGGACCCGGCTGTGGGAGGCCTCCAGATCTCAGGCCTGGCACACCGTTTACCAGGCTGCTTCCTCCTCTGACGGGGGCCCAGCACACGCCCCAGGAGACTTGGCAGCCGCCCCCAGGGCTCTATCCTCTGCAACTCGTCCCCTTGGAAGGGGCCTGGCCCAGGTGCCAGGTTCGGCTGGTCGGCCAGCCTCCTTTGGAGAAAGCAGGCAAGCCGAGCCAGGCTTGCAGTGGCCCTGGCGTGACACCTGCCACCTCAGGCAGAGGGCCTCCCGCGTGCCCTCCATGGCGGGTTTCTCCCCGGAGCCGTGGCCTGGGCACTAGGAAGGCCGGGCCTCCCCGACTCCCGGGAGGAGGGGCTAGCCCACTTGCGCCCTGGCCCCCAAACCCTCTGGTGCCATCTGCCTGTCTCGGCACTTCTGACTCCACAGAGCCTTTCCTACATCTGGGCTGCCTGCCGTGGCAAAGTGCAGGCGTGGGGTGAGGCCATGGCTTTGTCTTTCCAGGAAAAAATGAGCCCCTGGCCGAAGCAGCACGCCCAGGCAGAGCCTTCAGCTTGAAGCCCAGTAGGTCTGTGGCCCTCAGGGCCAGAGCCATGCTTTCAAGGCAGGGAAGCGGCCTGCAAGCTGAGTGGGAGTGGGGGAGGGGAGGGAGACAGCTGAAGCCGAGTCCAGAAGGGCGGCGATGGAAGAGCTGCAGCTGGGTCAGAGCCTGGAGGGAGGGCGGGGCCTTCACTGAGGACCCCCCCCCCCCCCCCCCGAGACCAGACCTAGGCCCCGGCGGTCGCGCATGCGCCCTTGGCCTGTGCGGTGTGTGGGGGCTTGAACCCAAGCCCGCAGGGCTCCCGGAGCGGCCAGAGAAAGAAGGGCCCATGGAGAGGTAGGCGAGGTGGGCAGGGGGCGCCACCTTACTCTCCTCAGCTCCCTGAGGGAGAGAGAGAGAGACAGAGACAGAGAGAGAGATCCCTGACCTCTGAGTCTCTGCCTCCACCGCTGGCTGGTGCCAACTCACGCGCCATCCCACTTCCAGCCATCACCCCCACGCCTGCCCCGGGGCCAGCCCCACCACAGAGAGGCCGGTTGGTTCCTGCTCACCTCTGTGCCGTCCCTTCCGGACCTGACCCCAGTGCAGGGGATAAGCTTCAGACAAGTCTTTCCATGTCCCTCTGCATGACAATAGACTTCCTCCCCTCTCCCATTCCACAGGCCCACCCACCCGGGACATCCACCTTTGTCATTAGCTCAGGAGAGGATGCAAGATGAGAATCTCTGCTATTGTGTGGGGAGACTCAGTTTCCCGGGTTTCCCCCATGGACACATGTTCTTCAGCTGGGTCTGATTTTCTCCAGACAAGCTGTCTTGGGAAGGATTTGGCCAGCCCTAAGAACCTGAAGGGAAAGGGCGGAGGGGGGTTCTCTCTCTGCCCCCGACAGCCCCGAGCTGGGTCGGTCCCTCAGACCTGGCCAGGGGCAGCCCATCCCCCGGCGCCCTTCCCCGGGGCATCCAAGGGCAGGCTCGGCGCCAGCCCCACCCCGCTCCCCACTGCCCGACCATCGTCCTCCCTCGGGGGGCCTGGGCAGGACAGGGACCCGGCTGTGGGAGGCCTCCAGATCTCAGGCCTGGCACACCGTTTACCAGGCTGCTTCCTCCTCTGACGGGGGCCCAGCACACGCCCCAGGAGACTTGGCAGCCGCCCCCAGGGCTCTATCCTCTGCAACTCGTCCCCTTGGAAGGGGCCTGGCCCAGGTGCCAGGTTCGGCTGGTCGGCCAGCCTCCTTTGGAGAAAGCAGGCAAGCCGAGCCAGGCTTGCAGTGGCCCTGGCGTGACACCTGCCACCTCAGGCAGAGGGCCTCCCGCGTGCCCTCCATGGCGGGTTTCTCCCCGGAGCCGTGGCCTGGGCACTAGGAAGGCCGGGCCTCCCCGACTCCCGGGAGGAGGGGCTAGCCCACTTGCGCCCTGGCCCCCAAACCCTCTGGTGCCATCGGCCTGTCTCGGCACTTCTGACTCCACAGAGCCTTTCCTACATCTGGGCTGCCTGCCGTGGCAAAGTGCAGGCGTGGGGTGAGGCCATGGCTTTGTCTTTCCAGGAAAAAATGAGCCCCTGGCCGAAGCAGCAGGCCCAGGCAGAGCCTTGAGCTTGAAGCCCAGTAGGTCTGTGGCCCTCAGGGCCAGAGCAATGCTTTCAAGGCAGGGAAGCGGCCTGCAAGCTGAGTGGGAGTGGGGGAGGGGAGGGAGACAGCTGAAGCCGAGTCCAGAAGGGCGGCGATGGAAGAGCTGCAGCTGGGTCAGAGCCTGGAGGGAGGGCGGGGCCTTCACTGAGGAACCCCCCGCCCCCCCGAGGCCAGCCCTAGGCCCCGGTGGTCGCGCATGCGCCCTTGGCCTGTGCGGTGTGTGGGGGGTTGAACCCAAGCCCGCAGGGCTCCCGGAGCGGCCAGAGAAAGTAGGGCCCATGGAGAGGTAGGCGAGGTGGGCAGGGGGCGCCACCTTACTCTCCTCAGCTCCCTGAGGGAGAGAGACAGAGACAGAGACAGAGAGAGAGATCCCTGACCTCTGAGTCTCTGCCTCCACCGCTGGCTGGTGCCAACTCACGCGCCATCCCACTTCCAGCCATCACCCCCACGCCTGCCCCGGGGCCAGCCCCACCACAGAGAGGCCGGTTGGTTCCTGCTCACCTCTGTGCCGTCCCTTCCCGACCTGACCCCAGTGCAGGGGATAAGCTTCAGACAAGTCTTTCCATGTCCCTCTGCATGACAATAGACTTCCTCCCCTCTCCCATTCCACAGGCCCACCCACCCGGGACATCCACCTTTGTCATTAGCTCAGGAGAGGATGCAAGATGAGAATCTCTGCTATTGTGTGGGGAGACTCAGTTTCCCGGGTTTCCCCCATGGACACATGTTCTTCAGCTGGGTCTGATTTTCTCCAGACAAGCTGTCTTGGGAAGGATTTGGCCAGCCCTAAGAACCTGAAGGGAAAGGGCGGAGGGGGGTTCTCTCTCTGCCCCTGACAGCCCCGAGCTGTGTCGGTCCCTCAGACCTGGCCAGTGGCAGCCCATCCCCCGGCGCCCTTCCCCGGGGCATCCAAGGGCAGGCTCGGCGCCAGCCCCACCCCGCTCGCCACTGCCCGACCATCGTCCTCCCTCGGGGGGCCTGGGCAGGACAGGGACCCGGCTGTGGGAGGCCTCCAGATCTCAGGCCTGGCACACCGTTTACCAGGCTGCTTCCTCCTCTGACGGGGGCCCAGCACACGCCCCAGGAGACTTGGCAGCCGCCCCCAGGGCTCTATCCTCTGCAACTCGTCCCCTTGGAAGGGGCCTGGCCCAGGTGCCAGGTTCGGCTGGTCGGCCAGCCTCCTTTGGAGAAAGCAGGCAAGCCGAGCCAGGCTTGCAGTAGCCCTGGCGTGACACCTGCCACCTCAGGCAGAGGGCCTCCCGCGTGCCCTCCATGGCGGGTTTCTCCCCGGAGCCGTGGCCTGGGCACTAGGAAGGCCGGGCCTCCCCGACTCCCGGGAGGAGGGGCTAGCCCACTTGCGCCCTGGCCCCCAAACCCTCTGGTGCCATCTGCCTGTCTCGGCACTTCTGACTCCACAGAGCCTTTCCTACATCTGGGCTGCCTGCCGTGGCAAAGTGCAGGCGTGGGGTGAGGCCATGGCTTTGTCTTTCCAGGAAAAAATGAGCCCCTGGCCGAAGCAGCAGGCCCAGGCAGAGCCTTGAGCTTGAAGCCCAGTAGGTCTGTGGCCCTCAGGGCCAGAGCCATGCTTTCAAGGCAGGGAAGCGGCCTGCAAGCTGAGTGGGAGTGGGGGAGGGGAGGGAGACAGCTGAAGCCGAGTCCAGAAGGGCGGCGATGGAAGAGCTGCAGCTGGGTCAGAGCCTGGAGGGAGGGCGGGGCCTTCACTGAGGACCCCCCCCCCCCCCCCGAGACCAGCCCTAGGCCCCGGCGGTCGCGCATGCGCCCTTGGCCTGTGCGGTGTGTGGGGGCTTGAACCCAAGCCGGCAGGGCTCCCGGAGCGGCCAGAGAAAGAAGGGCCCATGGAGAGGTAGGCGAGGTGGGCAGGGGGCGCCACCTTACTCTCCTCAGCTCCCTGAGGGAGAGAGAGAGAGACAGAGACAGAGAGAGAGATCCCTGACCTCTGAGTCTCTGCCTCCACCGCTGGCTGGTGCCAACTCACGCGCCATCCCACTTCCAGCCATCACCCCCACGCCTGCCCCGGGGCCAGCCCCACCACAGAGAGGCCGGTTGGTTCCTGCTCACCTCTGTGCCGTCCCTTCCCGACCTGACCCCAGTGCAGGGGATAAGCTTCAGACAAGTCTTTCCATGTCCCTCTGCATGACAATAGACTTCCTCCCCTCTCCCATTCCACAGGCCCACCCACCCGGGACATCCACCTTTGTCATTAGCTCAGGAGAGGATGCAAGATGAGAATCTCTGCTATTGTGTGGGGAGACTCAGTTTCCCGGGTTTCCCCCATGGACACATGTTCTACAGCTGGGTCTGATTTTCTCCAGACAAGCTGTCTTGGGAAGGATTTGGCCAGCCCTAAGAACCTGAAGGGAAAGGGCGGAGGGGGGTTCTCTCTCTGCCCCCGACAGCCCCGAGCTGGGTCGGTCCCTCAGACCTGGCCAGGGGCAGCCCATCCCCCGGCGCCCTTCCCCGGGGCATCCAAGGGCAGGCTCGGCGCCAGCCCCACCCCGCTCGCCACTGCCCGACCATCGTCCTCCCTCGGGGGGCCTGGGCAGGACAGGGACCCGGCTGTGGGAGGCCTCCAGATCTCAGGCCTGGCACACCGTTTACCAGGCTGCTTCCTCCTCTGACGGGGGCCCAGCACACGCCCCAGGAGACTTGGCAGCCGCCCCCAGGGCTCTATCCTCTGCAACTCGTCCCCTTGGAAGGGGCCTGGCCCAGGTGCCAGGTTCGGCTGGTCGGCCAGCCTCCTTTGGAGAAAGCAGGCAAGCCGAGCCAGGCTTGCAGTGGCCCTGGCGTGACACCTGCCACCTCAGGCAGAGGGCCTCCCGCGTGCCCTCCATGGCGGGTTTCTCCCCGGAGCCGTGGCCTGGGCACTAGGAAGGCCGGGCCTCCCCGACTCCCGGGAGGAGGGGCTAGCCCACTTGCGCCCTGGCCCCCAAACCCTCTGGTGCCATCTGCCTGTCTCGGCACTTCTGACTCCACAGAGCCTTTCCTACATCTGGGCTGCCTGCCGTGGCAAAGTGCAGGCGTGGGGTGAGGCCATGGCTTTGTCTTTCCAGGAAAAAATGAGCCCCTGGCCGAAGCAGCAGGCCCAGGCAGAGCCTTGAGCTTGAAGCCCAGTAGGTCTGTGGCCCTCAGGGCCAGAGCCATGCTTTCAAGGCAGGGAAGCGGCCTGCAAGCTGAGTGGGAGTGGGGGAGGGGAGGGAGACAGCTGAAGCCGAGTCCAGAAGGGCGGCGATGGAAGAGCTGCAGCTGGGTCAGAGCCTGGAGGGAGGGCGGGGCCTTCACTGAGGACCCCCCCCCCCCCGAGACCAGCCCTAGGCCCCGGCGGTCGCGCATGCGCCCTTGGCCTGTGCGGTGTGTGGGGGCTTGAACCCAAGCCGGCAGGGCTCCCGGAGCGGCCAGAGAAAGAAGGGCCCATGGAGAGGTAGGCGAGGTGGGCAGGGGGCGCCACCTTACTCTCCTCAGCTCCCTGAGGGAGAGAGAGAGAGACAGAGACAGAGAGAGAGATCCCTGACCTCTGAGTCTCTGCCTCCACCGCTGGCTGGTGCCAACTCACGCGCCATCCCACTTCCAGCCATCACCCCCACGCCTGCCCCGGGGCCAGCCCCACCACAGAGAGGCCGGTTGGTTCCTGCTCACCTCTGTGCCGTCCCTTCCCGACCTGACCCCAGTGCAGGGGATAAGCTTCAGACAAGTCTTTCCATGTCCCTCTGCATGACAATAGACTTCCTCCCCTCTCCCATTCCACAGGCCCACCCACCCGGGACATCCACCTTTGTCATTAGCTCAGGAGAGGATGCAAGATGAGAATCTCTGCTATTGTGTGGGGAGACTCAGTTTCCCGGGTTTCCCCCATGGACACATGTTCTACAGCTGGGTCTGATTTTCTCCAGACAAGCTGTCTTGGGAAGGATTTGGCCAGCCCTAAGAACCTGAAGGGAAAGGGCGGAGGGGGGTTCTCTCTCTGCCCCCGACAGCCCCGAGCTGGGTCGGTCCCTCAGACCTGGCCAGGGGCAGCCCATCCCCCGGCGCCCTTCCCCGGGGCATCCAAGGGCAGGCTCGGCGCCAGCCCCACCCCGCTCGCCACTGCCCGACCATCCTCCTCCCTCGGGGGGCCTGGGCAGGACAGGGACCCGGCTGTGGGAGGCCTCCAGATCTCAGGCCTGGCACACCGTTTACCAGGCTGCTTCCTCCTCTGACGGGGGCCCAGCACACGCCCCAGGAGACTTGGCAGCCGCCCCCAGGGCTCTATCCTCTGCAACTCGTCCCCTTGGAAGGGGCCTGGCCCAGGTGCCAGGTTCGGCTGGTCGGCCAGCCTCCTTTGGAGAAAGCAGGCAAGCCGAGCCAGGCTTGCAGTGGCCCTGGCGTGACACCTGCCACCTCAGGCAGAGGGCCTCCCGCGTGCCCTCCATGGCGGGTTTCTCCCCGGAGCCGTGGCCTGGGCACTAGGAAGGCCGGGCCTCCCCGACTCCCGGGAGGAGGGGCTAGCCCACTTGCGCCCTGGCCCCCAAACCCTCTGGTGCCATCTGCCTGTCTCGGCACTTCTGACTCCACAGAGCCTTTCCTACATCTGGGCTGCCTGCCGTGGCAAAGTGCAGGCGTGGGGTGAGGCCATGGCTTTGTCTTTCCAGGAAAAAATGAGCCCCTGGCCGAAGCAGCAGGCCCAGGCAGAGCCTTGAGCTTGAAGCCCAGTAGGTCTGTGGCCCTCAGGGCCAGAGCCATGCTTTCAAGGCAGGGAAGCGGCCTGCAAGCTGAGTGGGAGTGGGGGAGGGGAGGGAGACAGCTGAAGCCGAGTCCAGAAGGGCGGCGATGGAAGAGCTGCAGCTGGGTCAGAGCCTGGAGGGAGGGCGGGGCCTTCACTGAGGACCCCCCCCCCCCCCCCCGAGACCAGCCCTAGGCCCCGGCGGTCGCGCATGCGCCCTTGGCCTGTGCGGTGTGTGGGGGCTTGAACCCAAGCCGGCAGGGCTCCCGGAGCGGCCAGAGAAAGAAGGGCCCATAGAGAGGTAGGCGAGGTGGGCAGGGGGCGCCACCTTACTCTCCTCAGCTCCCTGAGGGAGAGAGACAGAGACAGAGACAGAGAGAGAGATCCCTGACCTCTGAGTCTCTGCCTCCACCGCTGGCTGGTGCCAACTCACGCGCCATCCCACTTCCAGCCATCACCCCCACGCCTGCCCCGGGGCCAGCCCCACCACAGAAAGGCCGGTTGGTTCCTGCTCACCTCTGTGCCGTCCCTTCCCGACCTGACCCCAGTGCAGGGGATAAGCTTCAGACAAGTCTTTCCATGTCCCTCTGCATGACAATAGACTTCCTCCCCTCTCCCATTCCACAGGCCCACCCACCCGGGACATCCACCTTTGTCATTAGCTCAGGAGAGGATGCAAGATGAGAATCTCTGCTATTGTGTGGGGAGACTCAGTTTCCCGGGTTTCCCCCATGGACACATGTTCTACAGCTGGGTCTGATTTTCTCCAGACAAGCTGTCTTGGGAAGGATTTGGCCAGCCCTAAGAACCTGAAGGGAAAGGGCGGAGGGGGGTTCTCTCTCTGCCCCCGACAGCCCCGAGCTGGGTCGGTCCCTCAGACCTGGCCAGGGGCAGCCCATCCCCCGGCGCCCTTCCCCGGGGCATCCAAGGGCAGGCTCGGCGCCAGTCCCCCCCCGCTCGCCACTGCCCGACCATCGTCCTCCCTCGGGGGGCCTGGGCAGGACAGGGACCCGGCTGTGGGAGGCCTCCAGATCTCAGGCCTGGCACACCGTTTACCAGGCTGCTTCCTCCTCTGACGGGGGCCCAGCACACGCCCCAGGAGACTTGGCAGCCGCCCCCAGGGCTCTATCCTCTGCAACTCGTCCCCTTGGAAGGGGCCTGGCCCAGGTGCCAGGTTCGGCTGGTCGGCCAGCCTCCTTTGGAGAAAGCAGGCAAGCCGAGCCAGGCTTGCAGTGGCCCTGGCGTGACACCTGCCACCTCAGGCAGAGGGCCTCCCGCGTGCCCTCCATGGCGGGTTTCTCCCCGGAGCCGTGGCCTGGGCACTAGGAAGGCCGGGCCTCCCCGACTCCCGGGAGGAGGGGCTAGCCCACTTGCGCCCTGGCCCCCAAACCCTCTGGTGCCATCTGCCTGTCTCGGCACTTCTGACTCCACAGAGCCTTTCCTACATCTGGGCTGCCTGCCGTGGCAAAGTGCAGGCGTGGGGTGAGGCCATGGCTTTGTCTTTCCAGGAAAAAATGAGCCCCTGGCCGAAGCAGCAGGCCCAGGCAGAGCCTTGAGCTTGAAGCCCAGTAGGTCTGTGGCCCTCAGGGCCAGAGCCATGCTTTCAAGGCAGGGAAGCGGCCTGCAAGCTGAGTGGGAGTGGGGGAGGGGAGGGAGACAGCTGAAGCCGAGTCCAGAAGGGCGGCGATGGAAGAGCTGCAGCTGGGTCAGAGCCTGGAGGGAGGGCGGGGCCTTCACTGAGGACCCCCCCCCCCCCCCGAGACCAGCCCTAGGCCCCGGCGGTCGCGCATGCGCCCTTGGCCTGTGCGGTGTGTGGGGGCTTGAACCCAAGCCGGCAGGGCTCCCGGAGCGGCCAGAGAAAGAAGGGCCCATGGAGAGGTAGGCGAGGTGGGCAGGGGGCGCCACCTTACTCTCCTCAGCTCCCTGAGGGAGAGAGAGAGAGACAGAGACAGAGAGAGAGATCCCTGACCTCTGAGTCTCTGCCTCCACCGCTGGCTGGTGCCAACTCACGCGCCATCCCACTTCCAGCCATCACCCCCACGCCTGCCCCGGGGCCAGCCCCACCACAGAGAGGCCGGTTGGTTCCTGCTCACCTCTGTGCCGTCCCTTCCCGACCTGACCCCAGTGCAGGGGATAAGCTTCAGACAAGTCTTTCCATGTCCCTCTGCATGACAATAGACTTCCTCCCCTCTCCCATTCCACAGGCCCACCCACCCGGGACATCCACCTTTGTCATTAGCTCAGGAGAGGATGCAAGATGAGAATCTCTGCTATTGTGTGGGGAGACTCAGTTTCCCGGGTTTCCCCCATGGACACATGTTCTACAGCTGGGTCTGATTTTCTCCAGACAAGCTGTCTTGGGAAGGATTTGGCCAGCCCTAAGAACCTGAAGGGAAAGGGCGGAGGGGGGTTCTCTCTCTGCCCCCGACAGCCCCGAGCTGGGTCGGTCCCTCAGACCTGGCCAGGGGCAGCCCATCCCCCGGCGCCCTTCCCCGGGGCATCCAAGGGCAGGCTCGGCGCCAGCCCCACCCCGCTCGCCACTGCCCGACCATCGTCCTCCCTCGGGGGGCCTGGGCAGGACAGGGACCCGGCTGTGGGAGGCCTCCAGATCTCAGGCCTGGCACACCGTTTACCAGGCTGCTTCCTCCTCTGACGGGGGCCCAGCACACGCCCCAGGAGACTTGGCAGCCGCCCCCAGGGCTCTATCCTCTGCAACTCGTCCCCTTGGAAGGGGCCTGGCCCAGGTGCCAGGTTCGGCTGGTCGGCCAGCCTCCTTTGGAGAAAGCAGGCAAGCCGAGCCAGGCTTGCAGTGGCCCTGGCGTGACACCTGCCACCTCAGGCAGAGGGCCTCCCGCGTGCCCTCCATGGCGGGTTTCTCCCCGGAGCCGTGGCCTGGGCACTAGGAAGGCCGGGCCTCCCCGACTCCCGGGAGGAGGGGCTAGCCCACTTGCGCCCTGGCCCCCAAACCCTCTGGTGCCATCTGCCTGTCTCGGCACTTCTGACTCCACAGAGCCTTTCCTACATCTGGGCTGCCTGCCGTGGCAAAGTGCAGGCGTGGGGTGAGGCCATGGCTTTGTCTTTCCAGGAAAAAATGAGCCCCTGGCCGAAGCAGCAGGCCCAGGCAGAGCCTTGAGCTTGAAGCCCAGTAGGTCTGTGGCCCTCAGGGCCAGAGCCATGCTTTCAAGGCAGGGAAGCGGCCTGCAAGCTGAGTGGGAGTGGGGGAGGGGAGGGAGACAGCTGAAGCCGAGTCCAGAAGGGCGGCGATGGAAGAGCTGCAGCTGGGTCAGAGCCTGGAGGGAGGGCGGGGCCTTCACTGAGGACCCCCCCCCCCCCCCGAGACCAGCCCTAGGCCCCGGCGGTCGCGCATGCGCCCTTAGCCTGTGCGGTGTGTGGGGGCTTGAACCCAAGCCGGCAGGGCTCCCGGAGCGGCCAGAGAAAGAAGGGCCCATGGAGAGGTAGGCGAGGTGGGCAGGGGGCGCCACCTTACTCTCCTCAGCTCCCTGAGGGAGAGAGAGAGAGACAGAGACAGAGAGAGAGATCCCTGACCTCTGAGTCTCTGCCTCCACCGCTGGCTGGTGCCAACTCACGCGCCATCCCACTTCCAGCCATCACCCCCACGCCTGCCCCGGGGCCAGCCCCACCACAGAGAGGCCGGTTGGTTCCTGCTCACCTCTGTGCCGTCCCTTCCCGACCTGACCCCAGTGCAGGGGATAAGCTTCAGACAAGTCTTTCCATGTCCCTCTGCATGACAATAGACTTCCTCCCCTCTCCCATTCCACAGGCCCACCCACCCGGGACATCCACCTTTGTCATTAGCTCAGGAGAGGATGCAAGATGAGAATCTCTGCTATTGTGTGGGGAGACTCAGTTTCCCGGGTTTCCCCCATGGACACATGTTCTACAGCTGGGTCTGATTTTCTCCAGACAAGCTGTCTTGGGAAGGATTTGGCCAGCCCTAAGAACCTGAAGGGAAAGGGCGGAGGGGGGTTCTCTCTCTGCCCCCGACAGCCCCGAGCTGGGTCGGTCCCTCAGACCTGGCCAGGGGCAGCCCATCCCCCGGCGCCCTTCCCCGGGGCATCCAAGGGCAGGCTCGGCGCCAGCCCCACCCCGCTCGCCACTGCCCGACCATCGTCCTCCCTCGGGGGGCCTGGGCAGGACAGGGACCCGGCTGTGGGAGGCCTCCAGATCTCAGGCCTGGCACACCGTTTACCAGGCTGCTTCCTCCTCTGACGGGGGCCCAGCACACGCCCCAGGAGACTTGGCAGCCGCCCCCAGGGCTCTATCCTCTGCAACTCGTCCCCTTGGAAGGGGCCTGGCCCAGGTGCCAGGTTCGGCTGGTCGGCCAGCCTCCTTTGGAGAAAGCAGGCAAGCCGAGCCAGGCTTGCAGTGGCCCTGGCGTGACACCTGCCACCTCAGGCAGAGGGCCTCCCGCGTGCCCTCCATGGCGGGTTTCTCCCCGGAGCCGTGGCCTGGGCACTAGGAAGGCCGGGCCTCCCCGACTCCCGGGAGGAGGGGCTAGCCCACTTGCGCCCTGGCCCCCAAACCCTCTGGTGCCATCTGCCTGTCTCGGCACTTCTGACTCCACAGAGCCTTTCCTACATCTGGGCTGCCTGCCGTGGCAAAGTGCAGGCGTGGGGTGAGGCCATGGCTTTGTCTTTCCAGGAAAAAATGAGCCCCTGGCCGAAGCAGCAGGCCCAGGCAGAGCCTTGAGCTTGAAGCCCAGTAGGTCTGTGGCCCTCAGGGCCAGAGCCATGCTTTCAAGGCAGGGAAGCGGCCTGCAAGCTGAGTGGGAGTGGGGGAGGGGAGGGAGACAGCTGAAGCCGAGTCCAGAAGGGCGGCGATGGAAGAGCTGCAGCTGGGTCAGAGCCTGGAGGGAGGGCGGGGCCTTCACTGAGGACCCCCCCCCCCCCCCCGAGACCAGCCCTAGGCCCCGGCGGTCGCGCATGCGCCCCTTAGCCTGTGCGGTGTGTGGGGGCTTGAACCCAAGCCGGCAGGGCTCCCGGAGCGGCCAGAGAAAGAAGGGGCCCATGGAGAGGTAGGCGAGGTGGGCAGGGGGCGCCACCTTACTCTCCTCAGCTCCCTGAGGGAGAGAGAGAGAGACAGAGACAGAGAGAGAGATCCCTGACCTCTGAGTCTCTGCCTCCACCGCTGGCTGGTGCCAACTCACGCGCCATCCCACTTCCAGCCATCACCCCCACGCCTGCCCCGGGGCCAGCCCCACCACAGAGAGGCCGGTTGGTTCCTGCTCACCTCTGTGCTGTCCCTTCCCGACCTGACCCCAGTGCAGGGGATAAGCTTCAGACAAGTCTTTCCATGTCCCTCTGCATGACAATAGACTTCCTCCCCTCTCCCATTCCACAGGCCCACCCACCCGGGACATCCACCTTTGTCATTAGCTCAGGAGAGGATGCAAGATGAGAATCTCTGCTATTGTGTGGGGAGACTCAGTTTCCCGGGGTTTCCCCCATGGGACACATGTTCTACAGCTGGGTCTGATTTTCTCCAGACAAGCTGTCTTGGGAAGGATTTGGCCAGCCCTAAGAACCTGAAGGGAAAGGGCGGAGGGGGGTTCTCTCTCTGCCCCCGACAGCCCCGAGCTGGGTCGGTCCCTCAGACCTGGCCAGGGGCAGCCCATCCCCCGGCGCCCTTCCCCGGGGCATCCAAGGGCAGGCTCGGCGCCAGCCCCACCCCCGCTCGCCACTGCCCGACCATCGTCCTCCCTCGGGGGGCCTGGGCAGGACAGGGACCCGGCTGTGGGAGGCCTCCAGATCTCAGGCCTGGCACACCGTTTACCAGGCTGCTTCCTCCTCTGACGGGGGCCCAGCACACGCCCCAGGAGACTTGGCAGCCGCCCCCAGGGCTCTATCCTCTGCAACTCGTCCCCTTGGAAGGGGCCTGGCCCAGGTGCCAGGTTCGGCTGGTCGGCCAGCCTCCTTTGGAGAAAGCAGGCAAGCCGAGCCAGGCTTGCAGTGGCCCTGGCGTGACACCTGCCACCTCAGGCAGAGGGCCTCCCGCGTGCCCTCCATGGCGGGTTTCTCCCCGGAGCCGTGGCCTGGGCACTAGGAAGGCCGGGCCTCCCCGACTCCCGGGAGGAGGGGCTAGCCCACTTGCGCCCTGGCCCCCAAACCCTCTGGTGCCATCTGCCTGTCTCGGCACTTCTGACTCCACAGAGCCTTTCCTACATCTGGGCTGCCTGCCGTGGCAAAGTGCAGGCGTGGGGTGAGGCCATGGCTTTGTCTTTCCAGGAAAAAATGAGCCCCTGGCCGAAGCAGCAGGCCCAGGCAGAGCCTTGAGCTTGAAGCCCAGTAGGTCTGTGGCCCTCAGGGCCAGAGCCATGCTTTCAAGGCAGGGAAGCGGCCTGCAAGCTGAGTGGGAGTGGGGGAGGGGAGGGAGACAGCTGAAGCCGAGTCCAGAAGGGCGGCGATGGAAGAGCTGCAGCTGGGTCAGAGCCTGGAGGGAGGGCGGGGCCTTCACTGAGGACCCCCCCCCCCCCCGAGACCAGCCCTAGGCCCCGGCGGTCGCGCATGCGCCCTTGGCCTGTGCGGTGTGTGGGGGCTTGAACCCAAGCCGGCAGGGCTCCCGGAGCGGCCAGAGAAAGAAGGGCCCATGGAGAGGTAGGCGAGGTGGGCAGGGGGGCGCCACCTTACTCTCCTCAGCTCCCTGAGGGAGAGAGAGAGAGACAGAGACAGAGAGAGAGATCCCTGACCTCTGAGTCTCTGCCTCCACCGCTGGCTGGTGCCAACTCACGCGCCATCCCACTTCCAGCCATCACCCCCACGCCTGCCCCGGGGCCAGCCCCACCACAGAGAGGCCGGTTGGTTCCTGCTCACCTCTGTGCCGTCCCTTCCCGACCTGACCCCAGTGCAGGGGATAAGCTTCAGACAAGTCTTTCCATGTCCCTCTGCATGACAATAGACTTCCTCCCCTCTCCCATTCCACAGGCCCACCCACCCGGGACATCCACCTTTGTCATTAGCTCAGGAGAGGATGCAAGATGAGAATCTCTGCTATTGTGTGGGGAGACTCAGTTTCCCGGTTTCCCCCATGGACACATGTTCTACAGCTGGGTCTGATTTTCTCCAGACAAGCTGTCTTGGGAAGGATTTGGCCAGCCCTAAGAACCTGAAGGGAAAGGGCGGAGGGGGGTTCTCTCTCTGCCCCCGACAGCCCCGAGCTGGGTCGGTTCCCTCAGACCTGGCCAGGGGCAGCCCATCCCCCGGCGCCCTTCCCCGGGGCATCCAAGGGCAGCTCGGCGCCAGCCCCACCCCGCCTCGCCACTGCCCGACCATCGTCCTCCCTCGGGGGGCCTGGGCAGGACAGGGACCCGGCTGTGGGAGGCCTCCAGATCTCAGGCCTGGCACACACGTTTACCAGGCTGCTTCCTCCTCTGACGGGGGCCCAGCACACGCCCCAGGAGACTTGGCAGCCGCCCCCAGGGCTCTATCCTCTGCAACTCGTCCCCTTGGAAGGGGCCTGGCCCAGGTGCCAGGTTCGGCTGGTCGGCCAGCCTCCTTTGGAGAAAGCAGGCAAGCCGAGCCAGGCTTGCAGTGGCCCTGGCGTGACACCTGCCACCTCAGGCAGAGGGCCTCCCGCGTGCCCTCCATGGCGGGTTTCTCCCCCGGAGCCGTGGCCTGGGCACTAGGAAGGCCGGGCCTCCCCGACTCCCGGGAGGAGGGGCTAGCCCACTTGCGCCCTGGCCCCCAAACCCTCTGGTGCCATCTGCCTGTCTCGGCACTTCTGACTCCACAGAGCCTTTCCTACATCTGGGCTGCCTGCCGTGGCAAAGTGCAGGCGTGGGGTGAGGCCATGGCTTTGTCTTTCCAGGAAAAAATGAGCCCCTGGCCGAAGCAGCAGGCCCAGGCAGAGCCTTGAGCTTGAAGCCCAGTAGGTCTGTGGCCCTCAGGGCCAGAGCCATGCTTTCAAGGCAGGGAAGCGGCCTGCAAGCTGAGTGGGAGTGGGGGAGGGGGAGGGAGACAGCTGAAGCCGAGTCCAGAAGGGCGGCGATGGAAGAGCTGCAGCTGGGTCAGAGCCTGGAGGGAGGGCGGGGCCTTCACTGAGGACCCCCCCCCCCCCCCCGAGACCAGCCCTAGGCCCCGGCGGTCGCGCATGCGCCCTTGGCCTGTGCGGTGTGTGGGGGCTTGAACCCAAGCCGGCAGGGCTCCCGGAGCGGCCAGAGAAAGAAGGGCCCATGGAGAGGTAGGCGAGGTGGGCAGGGGGCGCCACCTTACTCTCCTCAGCTCCCTGAGGGAGAGAGAGAGAGACAGAGACAGAGAGAGAGATCCCTGACCTCTGAGTCTCTGCCTCCACCGCTGGCTGGTGCCAACTCACGCGCCATCCCACTTCCAGCCATCACCCCCCACGCCTGCCCCGGGGCCAGCCCCACCACAGAGAGGCCGGTTGGTTCCTGCTCACCTCTGTGCCGTCCCTTCCCGACCTGACCCCAGTGCAGGGGATAAGCTTCAGACAAGTCTTTCCATGTCCCTCTGCATGACAATAGGCTTCCTCCCCTCTCCCATTCCACAGGCCCACCCACCCGGGACATCCACCTTTGTCATTAGCTCAGGAGAGGATGCAAGATGGGAATCTCTGCTATTGTGTGGGGAGACTCAGTTTCCCGGGTTTCCCCCATGGACACATGTTCTACAGCTGGGTCTGATTTTCTCCAGACAAGCTGTCTTGGGAAGGATTTGGCCAGCCCTAAGAACCTGAAGGGAAAGGGCGGAGGGGGGTTCTCTCTCTGCCCCCCGACAGCCCCGAGCTGGGTCGGTCCCTCAGACCTGGCCAGGGGCAGCCCATCCCCCGGCGCCCTTCCCCGGGGCATCCAAGGGCAGGCTCGGCGCCAGCCCCACCCCGCTCGCCACTGCCCGACCATCGTCCTCCCTCGGGGGGCCTGGGCAGGACAGGGACCCGGCTGTGGGAGGCCTCCAGATCTCAGGCCTGGCACACCGTTTACCAGGCTGCTTCCTCCTCTGACGGGGGCCCAGCACACGCCCCAGGAGACTTGGCAGCCGCCCCCAGGGCTCTATCCTCTGCAACTCATCCCCTTGGAAGGGGCCTGGCCCAGGTGCCAGGTTCGGCTGGTCGGCCAGCCTCCTTTGGAGAAAGCAGGCAAGCCGAGCCAGGCTTGCAGTAGCCCTGGCGTGACACCTGCCACCTCAGGCAGAGGGCCTCCCCGCGTGCCCTCCATGGCGGGTTTCTCCCCGGAGCCGTGGCCTGGGCACTAGGAAGGCCGGGCCTCCCCGACTCCCGGGAGGAGGGGCTAGCCCACTTGCGCCCTGGCCCCCAAACCCTCTGGTGCCATCTGCCTGTCTCGGCACTTCTGACTCCACAGAGCCTTTCCTACATCTGGGCTGCCTGCCGTGGCAAAGTGCAGGCGTGGGGTGAGGCCATGGCTTTGTCTTTCCAGGAAAAAATGAGCCCCTGGCCGAAGCAGCAGGCCCAGGCAGAGCCTTGAGCTTGAAGCCCAGTAGGTCTGTGGCCCTCAGGGCCAGAGCCATGCTTTCAAGGCAGGGAAGCGGCCTGCAAGCTGAGTGGGAGTGGGGGAGGGGAGGGAGACAGCTGAAGCCGAGTCCAGAAGGGCGGCGATGGAAGAGCTGCAGCTGGGTCAGAGCCTGGAGGGAGGGCGGGGCCTTCACTGAGGACCCCCCCCCCCCGAGACCAGCCCTAGGCCCCGGCGGTCGCGCATGCGCCCTTGGCCTGTGCGGTGTGTGGGGGCTTGAACCCAAGCCGGCAGGGCTCCCGGAGCGGCCAGAGAAAGAAGGGCCCATGGAGAGGTAGGCGAGGTGGGCAGGGGGCGCCACCTTACTCTCCTCAGCTCCCTGAGGGAGAGAGAGAGAGACAGAGACAGAGAGAGAGATCCCTGACCTCTGAGTCTCTGCCTCCACCGCTGGCTGGTGCCAACTCACGCGCCATCCCACTTCCAGCCATCACCCCCACGCCTGCCCCGGGGCCAGCCCCACCACAGAGAGGCCGGTTGGTTCCTGCTCACCTCTGTGCCGTCCCTTCCCGACCTGACCCCAGTGCAGGGGATAAGCTTCAGACAAGTCTTTCCATGTCCCTCTGCATGACAATAGACTTCCTCCCCTCTCCCATTCCACAGGCCCACCCACCCGGGACATCCACCTTTGTCATTAGCTCAGGAGAGGATGCAAGATGAGAATCTCTGCTATTGTGTGGGGAGACTCAGTTTCCCGGGTTTCCCCCATGGACACATGTTCTACAGCTGGGTCTGATTTTCTCCAGACAAGCTGTCTTGGGAAGGATTTGGCCAGCCCTAAGAACCTGAAGGGAAAGGGCGGAGGGGGGTTCTCTCTCTGCCCCCGACAGCCCCGAGCTGGGTCGGTCCCTCAGACCTGGCCAGGGGCAGCCCATCCCCCGGCGCCCTTCCCCGGGGCATCCAAGGGCAGGCTCGGCGCCAGCCCCACCCCCGCTCGCCACTGCCCGACCATCGTCCTCCCTCGGGGGGCCTGGGCAGGACAGGGACCCGGCTGTGGGAGGCCTCCAGATCTCAGGCCTGGCACACCGTTTACCAGGCTGCTTCCTCCTCTGACGGGGGCCCAGCACACGCCCCAGGAGACTTGGCAGCCGCCCCCAAGGGCTCTATCCTCTGCAACTCGTCCCCTTGGAAGGGGCCTGGCCCAGGTGCCAGGTTCGGCTGGTCGGCCAGCCTCCTTTGGAGAAAGCAGGCAAGCCGAGCCAGGCTTGCAGTGGCCCTGGCGTGACACCTGCCACCTCAGGCAGAGGGCCTCCCGCGTGCCCTCCATGGCGGGTTTCTCCCCGGAGCCGTGGCCTGGGCACTAGGAAGGCCGGGCCTCCCCGACTCCCGGGAGGAGGGGCTAGCCCACTTGCGCCCTGGCCCCCAAACCCTCTGGTGCCATCTGCCTGTCTCGGCACTTCTGACTCCACAGAGCCTTTCCTACATCTGGGCTGCCTGCCGTGGCAAAGTGCAGGCGTGGGGTGAGGCCATGGCTTTGTCTTTCCAGGAAAAAATGAGCCCCTGGCCGAAGCAGCAGGCCCAGGCAGAGCCTTGAGCTTGAAGCCCAGTAGGTCTGTGGCCCTCAGGGCCAGAGCCATGCTTTCAAGGCAGGGAAGCGGCCTGCAAGCTGAGTGGGAGTGGGGGGAGGGGAGGGAGACAGCTGAAGCCGAGTCCAGAAGGGGCGGCGATGGAAGAGCTGCAGCTGGGTCAGAGCCTGGAGGGAGGGCGGGGCCTTCACTGAGGACCCCCCCCCCCCCCCGAGACCAGCCCTAGGCCCCGGCGGTCGCGCATGCGCCCCTTGGCCTGTGCGGTGTGTGGGGGCTTGAACCCAAGCCGGCAGGGCTCCCGGAGCGGCCAGAGAAAGAAGGGCCCATGGAGAGGTAGGCGAGGTGGGCAGGGGGCGCCACCTTACTCTCCTCAGCTCCCTGAGGGAGAGAGAGAGAGACAGAGACAGAGAGAGAGATCCCTGACCTCTGAGTCTCTGCCTCCACCGCTGGCTGGTGCCAACTCACGCGCCATCCCACTTCCAGCCATCACCCCCACGCCTGCCCCGGGGCCAGCCCCACCACAGAGAGGCCGGTTGGTTCCTGCTCACCTCTGTGCCGTCCCTTCCCGACCTGACCCCAGTGCAGGGGATAAGCTTCAGACAAGTCTTTCCATGTCCCTCTGCATGACAATAGGCTTCCTCCCCTCTCCCATTCCACAGGCCCACCCCACCCGGGACATCCACCTTTGTCATTAGCTCAGGAGAGGATGCAAGATGGGAATCTCTGCTATTGTGTGGGGAGACTCAGTTTCCCGGGTTTCCCCCATGGACACATGTTCTACAGCTGGGTCTGATTTTCTCCAGACAAGCTGTCTTGGGAAGGATTTGGCCAGCCCTAAGAACCTGAAGGGAAAGGGCGGAGGGGGGTTCTCTCTCTGCCCCCCGACAGCCCCGAGCTGGGTCGGTCCCTCAGACCTGGCCAGGGGCAGCCCATCCCCCGGCGCCCTTCCCCGGGGCATCCAAGGGCAGGCTCGGCGCCAGCCCCACCCCCGCTCGCCACTGCCCGACCATCGTCCTCCCTCGGGGGGCCTGGGCAGGACAGGGACCCGGCTGTGGGAGGCCTCCAGATCTCAGGCCTGGCACACCGTTTACCAGGCTGCTTCCTCCTCTGACGGGGGCCCAGCACACGCCCCAGGAGACTTGGCAGCCGCCCCCAGGGCTCTATCCTCTGCAACTCATCCCCTTGAAGGGGCCTGGCCCAGGTGCCAGGTTCGGCTGGTCGGCCAGCCTCCTTTGGAGAAAGCAGGCAAGCCGAGCCAGGCTTGCAGTAGCCCTGGCGTGACACCTGCCACCTCAGGCAGAGGGGCCTCCCGCGTGCCCTCCATGGCGGGTTTCTCCCCGGAGCCGTGGCCTGGGCACTAGGAAGGCCCGGGCCTCCCCGACTCCCGGGAGGAGGGGCTAGCCCACTTGCGCCCTGGCCCCCAAACCCTCTGGTGCCATCTGCCTGTCTCGGCACTTCTGACTCCACAGAGCCTTTCCTACATCTGGGGCTGCCTGCCGTGGCAAAGTGCAGGCGTGGGGTGAGGCCATGGGCTTTGTCTTTCCAGGAAAAAATGAGCCCCTGGCCGAAGCAGCAGGCCCAGGCAGAGCCTTGAGCTTGAAGCCCAGTAGGTCTGTGGCCCTCAGGGCCAGAGCCATGCTTTCAAGGCAGGGAAGCGGCCTGCAAGCTGAGTGGGAGTGGGGGAGGGGAGGGAGACAGCTGAAGCCGAGTCCAGAAGGGCGGCGATGGAAGAGCTGCAGCTGGGTCAGAGCCTGGAGGGAGGGCGGGGCCTTCACTGAGGACCCCCCCCCCCCGAGACCAGCCCTAGGCCCCGGCGGTCGCGCATGCGCCCTTGGCCTGTGCGGTGTGTGGGGGGCTTGAACCCAAGCCGGCAGGGCTCCCGGAGCGGCCAGAGAAAGAAGGGCCCATGGAGAGGTAGGCGAGGTGGGCAGGGGGCGCCACCTTACTCTCCTCAGCTCCCTGAGGGAGAGAGAGAGAGACAGAGACAGAGAGAGAGATCCCTGACCTCTGAGTCTCTGCCTCCACCGCTGGCTGGTGCCAACTCACGCGCCATCCCACTTCCAGCCATCACCCCCACGCCTGCCCCGGGCCAGCCCCACCACAGAGAGGGCCGGTTGGTTCCTGCTCACCTCTGTGCCGTCCCTTCCCGACCTGACCCC